>NW_005356635.1:5030978-5039837 GCF_000412655.1 Myotis brandtii
TGGAGAAAGATAAATATCACATGATTTCATTCATTTGTGAACTATAATGAACAACATAAACTGATGAACAAAAATAGATCCAGAAACATGGAAGCATGGAACAGACTGTTAAACCTCAGAGGCAGAAGAAGGAGAGGGGCAGAAGAGATCAACCAAAGAATTTGTATGCATGCATATACTAGTAAGCATAACCAATGGACACAGACAGTAGGGGGGTGAGGGCATGTACTGGGGGGTGAGATCGCCTGGAGAGAGGTCAATGGGGAAAAAGGAGACATGTAATAATTTAAACAATAAAGAATTTAAATTTGAAAAAAAAAGAGTGACTAATGGTAGTGGTGACTCTGCCCTGCTAGCCTCACAGCTCAGTGGTGGGATCAGTGAGGCTGTGAAAGGGGAAGGACTCTGTGAACCCTACCCAGGGCTTTGTAACCCTGCAGCCAGGCAGCACTTAATGAAGCCCAGCAATGTGCTGGGTCATATTGAGGGTCCCAAGCAGATCATTTCACCACAACTGCAGGGAGACCTGGAAGGTGCTGTTTTCTACATATTCCTGTGTAAAATGCTAAATAGGTCTTGTTAGAATTTCCCCCCTCCAATCTATTGCTATGAAAATTTTCAATCATAATTAAAACTTAAAAGAAATTTACAGTGAGTACACATATATCCACCACCTAGATTCCACAATTAACACCTTACTATATTTGCTTTATCACACATCTCTTCATTTTTTTCAGAACTGGGTTGGTCTTGCATGCCACTTATTAAGATAATTTATCTAGCAATCAACATGTACAAAACAGAAAGCCAAAGTAGGCTTTTTTGTCATCCCACTTTGGCCTATAATGTCTAAAGAACCTCAACTGCCAACCCCCCTCATCCCTTTTTAAAAAACCATACAGAAGAGATACATATTCAGTAAAACCAGTAATATCTTAACGGTCCATGTTGCCCAATATTTAGATTTTTATATTTGGGACGAACACAAGGGAAGGAAACATGAGAATTTTGTTTGTTTTTGTTTTAAACATCATTGACAAGAACAAAGAGGGAAGAAGATGTATTTTTATAATCAAAGGAAAAGAAAAGACTTGCCTATTATTATAAATCTTGAAATACCACCCCCCTAAAAAAAACTACAAAAAGATTCCAACAACCCCTGATATTGGAATAAAAATATCCCTGCGTGCGCTGCAGCTGAGATACTGAATGAGGAAAAAGATTCAACCTTACAACCAAGTAAAGGTTTGTCTCCCTGAGGGGCCAATGGTTTTTTATCAGAGAAAGAGAGGGTTATGAACACCATAATCCTAAACAGAAACTTTTGGGGAGATGGCAATAAACACCTCACAGAAATATTGAGCTGTGTCCCAAACTTAGTTTTCCACTATCCTTTCACTGTGCTCGCCACAGCTGTTTACCTCTGTACTCATATTTACTAAAAAAAAAATCTGTTTTAAACTGACTTGATTTTTATCTAAATATATATTTTTAGAAGAAACCTTATATCATTCCCATAAGTGGAAAACCAATATTATTTTTCATAAATGAAAAGTAACTTGAAAAATAAGTGGCATGAAAACCAAACAATGTTATTAACTTCCAGCTCAAGCCTGATGTTTAACAATAACTCCGAGTTATTAGAGTGTTATTACAACTTTCAGGTAAAAACTTTCTTCCTGATTTAGTCAGAGGGATTGAAGGATAATTCAAAAGAGAACAAATTTCTCACCATGTGATTCAGTGTTCTTGTACCATTTTGTGTACCACTGTGGTACACATCCCATTCTGGGATAGAGTTTAACAGCACAATACACTGTCTTGGCAATATCTTCTGTGACCCTCCAGATCCTATTTTTCTTTGGAGTGGAGTGAGGGCCATCAGACTCCTGGTCTCCCCAATGATCAGAGTGCCTTTTCTTACAACTGTCCATTATACAACAAGCCTAACAATTCAGGGCAGAGTTATCTTATAGTTTCACCCTCATTCTTTACTCCCTGAACATCCTTTATGCTTCCCCCAATTGTTTCTCCCATCTCCTCAATCTCCACTTTTCTTTGACCCATTCTCTGTCCTGGGGATTACCACCTGAAGACTGACTTGGATTCAGCTAAAAAGAAGCAAAAGAAGAAAATGCAAGCACAGGAGAGTGGACTGGATGTTTCTCACCTCACTTCCTTCTTGCTTGGTGAAGTGATTCCGGCTATATCCTTGCTTCCCCATAACTGTGGCACCTGCCCAGAGCCCTATCCCCATGTTTCTAGCTTTTACTAGCTTATAGCAACACTATTCCCCTATTTTGCTCCTTCAGGCCTAGAGGTGATAATAATGTTCTCTGGATGATAAATTAACAACAATTTAATATTTTTTTGTTGATTCCCTAGTCCTATTGACACTCCCATAATAACTTCTTATTAAAATATCTTCACTTAAACCATTTAAGTTGAGGAAATTTTTGTTTTCTGCCATATTCTAAGTCAGTGGTTCTCAACCTTCTGGCCCTTTAAATACAGTTCCTCATGTGACCCAACCATAAAATTATTTTCGTTGCTACTTCATAACTGTAATGTTGCTACTGTTATGAATTGTAATGTAAATATCTGATATGCAGGATGGTCTTAGGCGACCCCTGTGAAAGGGTCGTTCGACTGCCAAAAGGGTTGCGACCCACAGGTTGAGAACTGCTGTTCTAAGTGAAACAGATGGAAACTTACTTTTCACTGCGTATACTTGTACATGTGTGTCCATGTGCTTGTGCTACCGATTTAAAAATATAAAAATAAATGTATTAATTAAAGAAATAACTATGACACATCAAAAAATGTGGAATTCAGCCAAAGCAGTGCCTGAAGGGGAATTTTTAACTTTAAAAGAAGAAAGTTTGAAAATTAACCGTCTAAGCTTCCATCCCAAAAAGCTAGAAAAAGAAAAACAAATGAAGGGGGGGAAAAAAAGAAATACAGACAAGAGCAAAATTATTGAAATAGATGTAGCAATAAAACAGAAATAATATCAGAAATTGATTTGTTGAAAATATCAATAAAATCTTTCTCCAAGCATAGGATTAAGTAGAGAAAAATACAAATTACCAATGTCAGGAAGAAAAAAAAAGAGACATAACTGCAGATATTAAATATTTAAAATTTTTTAAAGAGGGTAATATAACAACTTTATGCTAGAAAAATTTACAAAATAGTTAAAATGAGCAAATTCATTGAGAAACACATTATTTAAACTGGCACAAAAGAAATAGAAAAAATTAAATAGTCCTATATTGATTATTGATTGAAGAAGTAGAATCTGTAATTAATAACCTCCTTCTCCCCAATTCCCCCTAACCATAAGTAAAATCCTGCAGGCCCAGATGGCTTTGTTGGTAAATTTTCTCTGAACATTCAAGGAAGAATGAATATACTTCTAGAGAGGAAAGGAGAAACCATTCTAAACTAGTTTTATAAGGCCAGCACAACCCTGATACCAAAGACTGCCAAGAGTATTATAAGAAAGAAATGGTATAGGCCATTATATCTGAGAGTATAGATATTAAAATCCCAAACAAAAAAATATTTAGCAAACTAGATCCAGTGACAAATGATAAATATTATATATTATGATCAAGTGAAGTTTTATAAAGTTATAAAATTAGTTTAATACCCAATAATCAATGGAATTCACCAATTTATAAAGTACAAGAATCATCAGATCAACTTAGTACATGCAAAAAAAAAGCATTTGACAAAATTTCACAATCATTCATGAAAAAATCTGTTAGCACACTAGGGTTAGAAAGGAGCTTTCTTATTCTTGTAAAATATCTACAGCTAACATTAAATAAATGGTAAAATACTGAACTCCTTACCCCTTAGGCCAGAAATAGGACAAGGATGTCCACTATCACCACTTCTATTAAACATTATGTTGGAGGATCTAGCAAGTACATTAGGCAAGAAAATAATTAAAAGAGATAAAAACTGGAAATGAAGATGTGACATTTGTTATTCACAGATTATATAATTCTACATAGAATTATTTAGCAATCTTGCTCTTAGATTAGGCCATTAAAATATTGTTAAATCATCAATTCTCCCCAAATTGATCTACAGATTCAGTGCAATCCAATCAAAATTCCAGTTAAGTTTTTGTGTAGAAGTTTATAATATTTTTATGGAAATACAGATGGCCTAGTTCAGCCAAGACAATCTTGAAGAAAAAGCACAAAAGTTGAAGGGCTTGCACTAGCAAATTTCAAGATTTACTGTAAAGCTGTAGGGATTCAGAAAGTATAATATTGGCTTGAGGATAGATGAATAAATCAACAAAATAAACTATATAATCCAGAAATATACCCACATATAGACAGTTACTTGATGTGCAATAAAACACAATAGCAAAAGGACAATCTTTTTAAAAATGGTGTTATAGAAATTGTATATCCATATGGAAAAAAATGAAGATTGCCTTTTACTTCACATCAAACATAAATTATTAATTTGATAGTAGACCTATATGTGAAGGTGAACTAATAAAGCTTCTAGCAGAAACATAGGAGAATATTTTCATGAACTTGGATTAAGGAAAGATTTACTAAACAAGACAAAAATTACAAACCATAAGTAATTAGTAAATTGGGCATAGATAACATTAAGAATTTCTGTTCATCAAAAGCAAGCCATAACCTAGGAAAAAATATCTGCTATGCACATATCCAACAAAAGACTTGTCTCCAAATATATAAAGAACTCCTATACATCAATAAGAAAAATGCAAACACCTAAATAAAAATGGGCAAAATAATTGAACAGACACCTCACAAAGAAGTCTATCCTAATAGCTAATAATGAAAAGGTGATCAACAGTATTATTCCTTGGGCAAATGCAAATTAGACCACAATGAGATAACCAGTTAGAATGGGTGGCTAAATTCAATTTCTGATGATAAAAATTATTTCTGATTAGGATGTGAAGTAGCTGGAATTCTCATACATTGCTGGTGGGAGTACAAATTTCTATAACTCCTAGAAAGCTATTTCACACTTTATACTAAAGCTAAAAATATAATGATTGCATATTAGGAATATGCCCACTCTAGGTATATATCCTAGAAGAATGAAGCCTGAGCCTGCAAGAAGACATGCACAAGAATGTTCATAGGAGCTTTTTTTTTTTTTCATAATAACCCCAAATTGGGAACAACACAAATATCCATTAACAAAATAATAGGAAAATAAATTCTGGCCTATTCATACAATAGAATACTAAATAGTAATTTTAAAAAGACACAGAGCAACATAACTGAATCTCACAAATATTAGCTGAGCAAAAGAATACAGACACACAAAATATATACACTGTATATGATTCCATTTATGTGAAATTCAAGAAGAGGAAATGGTGTACTTCATTTTATAGCCATTAATCTCAAATGGACACAAAAGTTGCACTTGTATGGTACATAAAGATAAAAATAATCCTATATAATAAAGATGTAATATGCAAATGGTTGTTACGCTGTGAAGCATAACGACCGACCGGCGCACGGATTTGTGGGCAGGGCTACTAGTCTTTAAATCAGTGGTTCTCGCCCTAACTGGTTTGGCTCAGTGGATAGAGCGTCGGCCTGCAGACTCAAAGGTCCCAGGTTCGATTCCGGTCAAGGGCATGTACCTTGGTTGCAGGCACATTCCCACTGGGAAGTGTGCAGGAGGCAGCTGATCGATGTTTCTCTCTCATCGATGTTTCTGGCTCTCTATCCCTCTCCCTTCCTCTCTGTAAAAAACCAATAAAATATATTTAAAAAAAATAAAAAAATAAATAAATCAGTGGTTCTCAACCTTCCTAATGCCGCGATCCTTTAATACAGTTCCTCATGTTGTGGTGACCCCCCAACCATAAAATTATTTTCGTTGCTACTTCATAACTGTAATTTTGCTACTGTTATGAATCATAATGTAAATATCTGATATGCAGGATGTATTTAGGCGACCCCTGTGAAAGAGTCGCGACCCACAAGTTGAGAACCGCTGCTTAAATAAATGGACATGATCAAAGGAATCAGTTCTACCAACTACCTGAACTATAAAGCCCTATAATCTAATCACTACCTAACGGGGGAGGCTGAGTAGGAGCGTGATGTTCTTAGAAATTCATAAAAAGCCCTCAGCACTCAGCAAACATTACATATCAGATCTCTGTGGTGGGATAATATTGTAAGGTAGTAACCACTGGGGCCCGAGCCGGCCCCAGGATTTTCCCATGGTCCTTCCTCCCACTCAAGCTCAGTGTACTTTGCCTCCGGCAGGAGTGACACAGCCAGAGCAAAAGGAGCCTTTATAGTTCTGAAAGCCTCACCCACAGGGAGACCAGAAAGAGCACAGGGCACAGGACAAAGGATTCCAAAGAATACGTACTGACTCCGAGCCAGTTTTTCCCACCCTCAAAACCAGCTTTACACAATTCCTGGGAGTGACAGGAGCAGAGGACTGGGGGGCGGAAAGTGGGTGGTATAAAGCTGGGCCTGAAGAGGCACCCTGCACCTGCCTTACTGGGCTGTGTCCTGGGAGTAGAGGTCGGGAGGTGATAGAGACTGCAGATAGGTTTGAGGGGTCCAAGGGCAAAGGTGTCTATTCTTACTTTCCAGTTGGAAAGTAATGAGCTTCCCCAATGTATCCTGCACTGAGCGGGAAGCGGAGCAATGACTGAAAATGGTTAAGTGGGCTGTCTGGGCTGATGGGCCGCAGCAGCCTCATAGAATTCCCACACACTTCCAAGCAGAGAAGGGAAAGGCACCAAAAAGAGGCCCAAGAGTGGCCAGAGGGAAGCAAAAGAGTGCACTTGGGAAGGCCCCACACTCAGAGTGGGACCGAGAACCAGCACACCTGAACCCCACGGAGGAAAGAAAGTGCCGTGGGTCTAAGCAGCCTACTGCATTGTTACCAAGAACCCAGCTGTCCCTTCCCAAAGCCTCCTGGAACTGAGACTCAACCTCGGAGAGAAGGGCGACCCTGAATTAACTGAAGTTTCTGCCACCAAACAGGATGAGCACTAACATGAATACAGTTAAAGAAATACAAAGAAAGTTGCGTTTCTTGCATAAGTGGATATGTCCTGAAGTCTGTATACCTCATGCTTCGCTAGAGGCAAGCTTTTGATTTTGGTGTATTCTAACTCTCTGCCTATCTGACTCTCATAAGCAGCACAACAAAATTAGCTGGAAACTCTGGGTTTCTCTGTGCAAAATCCCACTCTAAGACACTGTAAAGCAGAGAAGAATGGATGAGGGGGTCTTGCTCATGTTTAGGATATGTGGAGACAAAAATGCACCAACATAAGAATTCCCAGATTTCCTCACCTAAGCTCATTAAAGGGGATCTGCTTTCCCTGGTCAGCATTAATCATGGAGTGCCTACCTTGAGAGATCTGCCTTTGCCAGAGAGGGTCTCCAGAGGCTTTCTGCAGCAGAATTGAGAGGCAAAGGTAAGGGAGAGGAAGACAGGATCTCATTGGAGTCCTGGGGAAGGACTTTGGTGTGTAGGGGAGTGGGTGGGGGCATTAGCAGGTGTGCAAGGTATGAAGCAAGTGGATGGAGAGAAAAAGGCAGCTTTACAAATTATTGTTACAGTCTAGTTATAGCCTTTACTATGTTTAAATAGTAAAAACTGCAGATATTTTTAAAACTTTGAGATTGGGATTGTACCACTGTTGGATCACAATGATATAGCAGCCAGAGTTCTTAATAGTAAGCAATAGCAAGCCATCACTCTGGTGACTTAAGCTGAAATGACATTCATTAAAAGGGTTTTGGGGAGAGAGAGGAAGATGGCTGCCGACGGGAAGGCAGACTGCAAGATAGTGTGTGAGTGAGAGAACGAAAGGAGAGTGTGTGGACATACCGGGAGTGTATATTTGTGGGTAAGGGACAGCTATACTCCAAGGGACTGTTGGGGACTGCCGGACCGGGATCCCCTGACCGGGCAGCCTCCACTGCTGCTGAAATCTCACCTGGAGCAGCCGGCTCTGCCGCTAAGGCTGCGCCATCTTGAAGGGGGGAGTGGCTGTTATCAGAAAACTATACAGCCTGGGTCTTTACAACCACAACACCCAGGGACCAGCTGCGAACCCAGAAACACCGGATCTCAAGCAGTGTGAATATGCAGACTCCGATGAGCTCTGCACCTTCACGGAAAGGTCAGATTTCGCCTAGGGAAAGGTGAGGTCTGCGATCCAGGCAGGAGAGAAAAATGTGCAAACAGGGATCTAGAGGTTCGGGGGAAGTCTGCGCCCCACAAAATCCACGGCCCTTGGGGCTAGCGTGATCCGCGAATGTGGAAGGGGATCCGCAGGGCTGCTGGCAGAAGGGAACTCTAAAAATCAGCCCATAGCTGGACTGGGCGCAAAAAGGCACCCTGAAATTTTACCAGTGTGCAGGCTGCTTAGTGCCAGGGGAAAAAAAGACTGAACAGAGACTTTCACAGAGTTGCGTGCAGTGCCAGAGGGTAAAAGTCACGAGTTCATGCACTTACTCTGTTTTTATTTTCCTCTTTAAATCCTTGCTTTTGATTACTAAACCTAATACATAGGATCACCCAATTGGGGACACTCATAGAGACTGCAGGGGAAAGTTGTTTCTGTGGAACCTGGGGTTCAGAGCGGGGAGAACCAGCTCTGGGGCAGTCCATTCTCCCAAACCAATATTAAGTGCGACAGGGAAAACAAAATCTAAATACTGGCTAGAGTGGACTTATAGCCCCGGTGAAAATCAGTGTGGCTTACAACACAGAGGAGCAGTGGAACGCAGGGAACTTGAATACTGTCCTGAGTACCTACAGGAAACAGGCGTGCCGCCAAGAACAGTAGAGGAA
>NW_005356635.1:5040772-5043295 GCF_000412655.1 Myotis brandtii
ATAGCTAAGATTTGGAAACAGCCTAAATGCCCATCAGCAGATGAGTGGATTAGAAAACTATGGTACATCTACACAATGGAATACTATGCTGCTGTAAAAAAGAAGGAATTCTTACCACTTGCAGCAGCATGGATGGAACTGGAGAGCACTATGCTAAGTGTTTTAAGCCAGGCAGCGAAAGAGAAATACCACTTGATCTCACTCATTTATGGATAATAAAGAACATTATAACCTGATGAACAAAAAAATAGATACAGAGGCACAGATGCATTGAACAGACTGTCAAATTACAGTTGGAAGGCTGGGGAGTGTTGGGGTGGCGGGTAATAGATCAACCGAAGGACTTGGATGCATGCATATAAGCAAAACCAATGGACACAAGACACTTGGGGGGTTAGGTAAGGGCATGTGCCGGGGGATAGGGGAGGCCAGGGGAAAGTCAATGGGGAAAAAAAAGGAGACATATGTACTACTATTTGTAATACTTTAAGCAATAAAATTAAATTTAAGAATAAATAAATAAATAAAAGGGTTTTGGGGAGCTCACAGAAATTGCAAGAAGCAGGAGAGCTGCGCTTGGGGTTATATATTTAAAACTATACTAAAACCTCACCTCATGTCTCACAAACTTTATCATGTGGTTCTGCTCAGTCCTCCTTCTTCACAAACTTTGGTTTCTAGTCTGGAGTAGGTGTATCTGAGAGGTTGAGTACAGGTCATACACGGAGATCTAGGAAAATAGTGATTGTCATTTGAAGCCTCTATGGTGGGTGATGAGCTCTCTCTGACACATTGACCCAAAAGGAAGAGGAATTTCTCCAGGGATTAGAGGGAGCCATAGGCTGGGGGTCCAGAAAGATGGCACTTACCTACCACTGAGAGCAACCACCTCATAAGCCCCAACTGTGGTGCTGCGTTTATTCATTAGTGCTTGTTAGAAATGAGATTGCATTTCACTTCTTCTGAGCCACTAAATCAGAATCTATGAGAATGAGGTCCTGGAAGTGGACTTTTAAAACCAGCATCCCAAGTGATTTTTTTGTTCCTCAAGCTTTACTATATACCCCAATCAGTTCAGAGGTATAGCTCTAAAAATCAGCATGTGTTGGAAGCATTTTTGCATTTTCACCCAGGTAGCCAAAGAAAAAGGTGTAACTCCCTATAAGGAGGTTGTCCAGTCTGTGACTTTAGAGTATAAGAAGCATTGGTTTGAATCCCAGTTATGCCTTGTATAGGTTTGTGATTTAAAAAGTTACTTCATAAAAAAACGGACATCATCCAGAACCACAGGAAGGCTAGCTGAGTGGAAATTCTACAACTGGAAGGAAAGAGAAAAGCACACTGAGACTCAGAGGAGGTGCGGAAGTAAAGTGCAGAGGAACAGAGGCGCACGTGGAAAGGGCTGGCAACTGAGGACACCATTGTCTTTTTCAGTTGGGAGGGAGTCTCAAGCTCCTGACTGCTCTGAACTCCAGTTCTGGGTGAGTCTCTGGGGACCCAAACTCATACGGGGAGAAACTGGACTGTCTGACAGCAGGCGGAACTCGAGGGCAGCTTTCTCTCAGAGGTGCTTGCAGCGATTACCAGGACACTGAGATGCGGGGCCTCTTAGGGTAGGACTGAGGAGCAGCTGCTTGCTCCGCCCTGTTGATCCTCTGAGACCCCACCCCACCCAAGCTGTGCTCAGAGACTTTTGCATATGAAAGGCCTGGCCCTTTGCAATCTGAAAATTACCTAACAAACTGCAGCTGGGTGAGAGAGACCCAGAACTTCCAAAAGAAGGCCCAAGGCCCCACAGCAGCTTGCATTGCTTCACAGCTGGGCCTCATCTGGGCACCTCCAAACCCCAAACAAAGAAGAGGAATCTGCAGATCTCTCCATAGCTCCTGCTGGGTAGCCTCAGGCAGAGGCTAAATTAGCACCTCCTTAGAGATCCAAGAGCCAGTGTACCCAGTGGTCAGAGTGGGACCATCCAGATTACAACTCCTCAGATCCATAAGGGACACACTCAGGGGGCAGACTCAGTGAGCACCAAAGCCCCACTGAAGCAAGTCTTGCCCCATAAGGGTGTCTCCAGCACAGAAGTTCTCCCACTGCAGACACAGCTGATTCTCACTGCCAATTGGCCTGGAGGTCAATTCCTCCCAGTGACACCTAAAACAATCAAGGCATAACTACAACAAGACTGTGCACAAAGCCCACAAAGGGGTGCACCAAGAGTGTCCACCTCAGGTAACTGGGGAGGCTGAGCCACTGGGCCCTATAGGACACCTAGCACACAAAGCCACTCTATCAACACAGGGAAGCATAAAAAATGCAGAGACAAAGAAACAGGTCACAAATGACAGAAATGAAGGAAAGCAAACTACTGGATATAGAGTTCAAAACCACACTTTTAAGGTTTTTCAAGAATTTCCTAGAAACCGCTGATAAATTGAGTGAGACCCTCAAGGATATGAAAAAGGACCAACTAGAAATTAAACATACCCTGACTGAAATAAAGAATATTATACAGAAATCCAA
>NW_005356635.1:5044114-5050886 GCF_000412655.1 Myotis brandtii
AGTGGGGGGCGGTAAGGGCAGAGGGTGGGGTGGGAACCTGGTGGAGGGGAGCTATGGGGGGGAAAAAGAGGAACAACTGTAATAATCTGAACAATAAAGATTTAATTTAAAAAAAAAGTTACTTCATCTCTCTGAGCCTTACTTGCTTCATCTGTAAAATGGGATATCAGTAGTATGAGCCTGAATTAGTTGAAATAGGACAGGCTATGCTGTTGTAACAGCCCAAAGTCTTTATGACTCAATATAATAAAAGTTTATTTTTTATAAACAAGCTTCATTCACTTTATTTTTCTTGCTGGAGCTTGGGTCCTCTGCACTGAAACTCTGGGATGGGTCTTTACAAGATGGCCAGTGAGTCCCTGATAGGGAGACTTGGTGAACACAGTCTCTTTCCAGAGGTTGGGTGTGAGAGAGCTTTAGGTTTTGGAGATGGCATCAAATGTGGCCTTGGTGAAGTTGCCCAGGGTGTCAGTGCAGCCTCTGGCCGAGGTGTAGCAGTTGTGGATACTGGCCGTCATCAGCAGCGTCTTGGGCACAGGAGCTGAGACTATGTCAGGATCCCTGGGGCTGGCATGAGGCCACCAGCACAGAGCCACAGCGGCGGTCACCTCAAAAGAGACAGTGTGGGGCTTGTGGATCTTGTTCCCTCAGTTGGAAGCCTCCCTGCAAAGGGACAATAGAGACCTGAGCCAGGCCTACAAATGTCAGTGGCTACTTCCTTCGAGCATTTAATACCCATACCAACATGTCCATTGTAGTCCCAAATGACAACAAATGCCTTGAACTGGGTCCTCTGGCCAGTGCAGGTTAGCTTTTGCTTCCGCATATCTTCAAAACCTCATCCTTAAGGATGCCCCCAGGAAAAAGTCAATGACCTCAGAGTTCTTGATGGGCAGGGAGAAGAGACAGATCTCCTTCAGGGACTTGATCTTCATGTCCTTGACCAGGAGGCCCAGCTTGGTGACAGGGATCCACTCCTTGTCCTCGGCTTTGAGCTCCTCACCAGGCCTCAGCGCTGACCCTGGCCCCGGATGCATGCTGCTGCCCATCCTCCATGGAAGCCCCTGCAGCATCCCACCTTCCCCCTCACCCCCCTGCAGCACCCATGTCACCCGCCATTTGGTGTTTTCTGGGAGCAGAAGTAAAAGTTTATTTCTTGTTCCATTGTTGGATGGAGATGGATGGCTTTCCTGAGCAGCTCTCTCTGAATATCTAGGCTCCTTTCATTGGGCACAACTTGTGTAGGTGAAGAGAGAGCAAAAAAGGACTGTGGGAGGTTGGCAGGGAGCACATAACTCCTGCCCATATTCCATCTTCCAGAAAATGATCAACTCGACTTCAAGGGAGGTTGGGAAATGCCGTGAAACACACATATTCAGTGGTAGAACACGGTTGGTTTCAACCACAACCATCTTTTAGAATTTCTGTGAGAACTAAATGAGTAACCTACAAATGTTACTTTAATTCCTTTTTATCTAGATTTTCTCAGCTTTTGTTTCTGCTTTTGAAGAGGAGAATGCCAGACGGCAGTATTCATGGTTTTAGTTACCACAGGTGAAAAGTACACATGAGCTGTCTATTCATTTTCCTCCCTGTATAGACTAGCGGTGGGATTGGTGACCCTGGTGGCCAGCGGGGCTACATTTCCACAACAACTTTGTGGCTCTGGGAGGATACTGGTGAGCAATCTCAGCACAGTGGTGCACATCAGTAGCACTTCCAGCTCCGTGAGGTTGTGGAGCAGGAACTTCCAGAGCCACTGGGCAGCATGAGCTTGGTTTTCTTGTTGCTTCTATAACCCATGATGGGCATCACCATCTGGTCCCTGAATGTCGTCTACACTCTGTTGTCAATGCCTCTGGCTTCTTCCAGTTACACTGAAGGTTGACAAATCGGTCTGACTGACCTTCCTGGTCCATTTTTGATGACCTTGCACTTCAGGAGGGGTCCGAAGGCAGCCATGGTGCCAAATAGGAGATGGCTACCACCTCTACAGGCCACACCCAGGAAGAGGGAAAGGATGGTGATTTTCTTGTTTGTTTGTTTTTAAATAACCATGGACACAGAATTAATAGACAAATTATATAGTACATATAAGCAAAAGAGCAAACTAAAAATCACTTATAATCTTACCATCTAGAGGTAATAGCTATTAAAATGAGCCTTTTATTTCTTTTACAAAACTAAGATTTTATTGTCCACATCATTTTGAAGGTTTTTTTTAATAAACATAATGATAGTACAACCCACTTGGGTTGTCATTACATACTCTTCCACATCATCATTTTCAATAACTATGTAGTACTGAATGTTAAGATGTGCTATAATATTTTTAAAACACTTTACCAATTATTGGGCATTCTTACTACCACAATCAACACTGTGATGAACATTTTATGCTAAATCTTGGTGCACATCCATGGCTACTTCATTTTAACCTGTGTTTTTCCACTTCCTTTAGCTATCTGTGTTGGAACTGGACACACAGCAGAGAACACCGGGCTGGTCATGCTGGTCATTTAATCAGCCATGCAGATCAGAACTGGTGGAACAGGTTGGTTTACTGCCTTAAAAACAAACCAACCCTAGCTTTGACTCTTAAAATTATTTCTGTTCCCTAGAGATTATGCCCCCAGCAGAGACATTCTCTGGCATACCTACGGCGGGAACTGCCTCATGCATTATCTCATACTCTTAAGAGAATACATTGTCATCTTTGCCTGAGTCAGGAGGAGCCCTGGCAGCATGGGCCATGTTACTATGTATAGAACATGTTTCATACATGCTAGAGAGAGCCAAATGTATTGAGTCAATGAGAGCAGCTTTCAAGATGCATATGGATCAGGATATAAAATGATTTGGAGTGTACTTTTTTTGGACAATGAATTTTCTTATATTGCATAAAATATACAGATCAGCTTACAAACATAATTTTAAAAATATGGCAAAAAAGTTTTATAAGAACTATTCCTCTCCTGTTGGATATTTCCTTATGCTCACCTCTGGTTAAATATGGCTGAGGTAAAGGTTAGTAAAGCTCTGAAATGATTGTGCCACCACCATTTTTAAAATGCCCCAGCACCTTGGTGCTTACACAGAATGAAGTACCAACCCTTAGCACATAGGATTTTCTTGTCCTGCTAAGTCTGGCCCCAAACCTTTCTCTGCTGCTTTACCTCCTGCCTGTAACTCCTTTCTTAGTGATCCATTATGGGCATAACACTTCATAGTTGGTTTAAATAGCTATCTCCCCCTCCCTATAACTTATCTTTTTAACCACAAGGTTCTGTCCCTTTCCTCTGCCTACATCTAGAACCTAGTAGCTGGCATGCAGTAGGCAATCAATAAATGTTTGTCATTAATAATAGCTAACATTATAAGAGGGGCTAGCATTTATTATGTTCTAAGAACTTTACATGTGTTATCTCAATCCTACAACCATCCATGAGCTTGGTATTATTATTATTCACGTTTCATGGGTAAGGAAACTAAGGCTCAGAGGTTTGGTAACTTGCCCAAGATTACAGCAATCAGCAGATGGTAGAACTGGGATTTGAACTCAGGCAGTAAGGCTCCAAAATCCTGGTTCTTAACCTATCTATATATACAAAACTCTAATATGCAAATAGACCAAATGGCGGGACAACAGAACAACCAAACAACCGGTCGCTATGATGTGCGCCGACCACCAGGGAGTGCACGTGGAACACGGTGGGTGTCAGCAGCAGGTGGCAGAGCGCAGAACATCGGCCATGGTGAGATGGTGGAGCAGGTGAGCCGGGGAGCCAAACCAAGGCAGGGCACCGGTCGCTGTCATCGGAGCAAGCCTCTGGTGGTTACTGAAAATTCTTTGCTCCCATGTGCCATGGGCTCACCCAGCACTCGCACCTGCTGCCAGCACCGATCTCTCTGCATAATCAGCGGGTGTGAGCGGTGCCTGCTGGCCCCGATTGCCCCTCAGGACTTCTCCACCTCCCCCTGCTCCTGAGGGGCAATTGGGGTCAGCAGCCACCTCTTGCACCTGCTGCTGGCGGTGGCCCCACTCACACCCACTAACAGCACTGGCTTCTCCACCTCCCTCTGCTCCTTGAGGGGTGATTGGGGCTGGAAGCCACCGCTCACACCCACTGACTGCGCTGGCCCCGCTTGCACCTGCTGCTGGCACTGGCCCTAATCACTCTGTGTCATCAGCGGGTGCTATCAGGGCCGGCACTGTTAGCACATGGGAGCAGTCCTGCTGGCAGAAAAGGGGACCATGGCAGGAGGGGCTGGGCAGGGGCACGGAGGATGGGCCCAGACCTGCCCCTGTGTCCATTACAGCCTTGCGGCCCACAGTTCCTTTCAAGGTGTCCATTATAGCCTCTCGGCCCACAGTTCCTTTCAAGGTGCATGAATTCATGCACTGGGCCCCTAGTAATAAATAAAATTCATCATAGAATAAATGGTGTTAACGTGGGGAAGTACTTCCATTTTCTGGATAGGTGCACAGGCTCCATAGTCGGACAACTTCTATTTAAACTTTGTTTTCACCACTTGGTAGCTTTGTGAGTTTGGAAAAGTTATTTAGATTTTCTAAGCCTCTATTTTTCCATTCATAAAATGTGGATAAAAATGTCTCTGTCCTGATAAGATAATAGTGAACATTAAATTGTAGAATCCTTGTTGTCTGGCATACCTTAAGAGCTCAATAAATACTATATACACAAAGCTATTATTGCCAGATCATCAGACTCATATTTACTGCTATTTTCTGTCCCCGAGTGAATATTGTAAATGCCTTGGAAAACAGGACATCCATTCTCTAGTCACCTGTTTTGCATGTGAGTCTGTACGTGTGTGTGTGTGTGTGTGTGTGTGTGTGTGTTCTCACGCACAAATATAAATGACAAAGTCTCTAATCCACCTACAAAGTCTCCCACTGTGTGTTCCACACAGACACCTGTGTTATAGCTTTCCAGGGCAGCACCAAAAGGGCTTCGGTGTCACCGCTGCACAGCAGCTCTCAGAGACCCTCTAGTTTCAATATTCCATGAGTGAAAGATTAAGGCCTCTTCCAGCCCTCAGGTAGTCATGACAACTTGGGAGTAGCACAGGGATTGGAAGCAGCTCCATTCAGCACCCAGGAAAGAGCTCAGCCTTTACCCATCAGCTAATAAGACACCAGCAGGCAGCATCTACCTTCCTGTTTGGGCTCAAGCTTCCAGAGACTAAATTCTCATTGGGTTCTTCTTAGGCCAGGAGGAAGATTTGCCCATGACCTCACATCTCTTCTTGTTTTATTTCTAGTGGGTCTAGGCAGCTGTGCCCTGAAAATATAGCTTTGACTAGAAGAAATATGATCTCCTTTCTCTCATCACCAAAGTTCCAAGTTAAAGCCAAAAGTAAACTGAACTGAAAAGGAGAGGGGGGATCAGCCAGCACAATCCAGAAGGGTGCTGGGAGAAAGAGCAAGGCCGGGGGAACAGCACAAAGGCTTCTCAAAAATAATGCATTGATGACAACCAGTACACGCAGAGCCCCATCCTGCACAAGCAGGGAGCAAGCTCCTCCACCCCAGTCCAAGAATTCAGTCTTGAGTATTAGTCAGACTTTACGGCAGCCGTGGGCAAACTACGGCCCGCGGGCCGGATCCGGCCCATTTGAAATGAATAAAACTAAAAAAAAAAAAAAAGACCATACCCTTTTATGTAATGATGTTTACTTTGAATTTATATTAGTTCACACAAACACTCCATCCATGCTTTTGTTCCGGCCCTCCGGTCCAGTTTAAGAACCCATTGTGGCCCTCAAGTCAAAAAGTTTGCCCACCCCTGCTTTACGGTGAAGGACATTGGGGGACATTGTAACCTGGCTGGGATCACATGAGCCAGTAGCCAGTATGAGGATCCGCAGTTTCCTGTCTTGTCAGAGGAAGTGGTCACTGGGAGAGGCATAGGCTATGGAATGTTGGTGTGGGAAGGAATCTACCCAGCTGTGTCCCTTCATTTTACCTGGGGAGGAACTAAGGGTCAGAGTGAATCCCTTTACCCGAGGTCACAAAGTTCATTTGTGTCAGAGGAAGACTGCTAGTCCATTGTTTTATTCTGTTGCCCTTATGATGACACTTTCTGCCTCCTGCAGCTGACTCCCCCATAGCCCTTCCATCCTACCCACTGTTCGCGCCTGACAGGCTGCCGGTTGCATGTCGGAGGAGTCGGGGCACCCCAGGTGTGATACAGAGTAGGAAAGACGATATATGACAAAGTTTCATAGGAAATATCACGGTGTCCGTTTTTCTGCCCTCTTGTGGAAATCAATTTCATTTCAGACCCCAAATATGATGTTAATCTTCCACCCAAAGGAGATACCACAGAGCTCCCAGATCAGGGCTACACTACCCAGGAAGAAACTTTAGGTAATCAAACAGATGGAGGGACCAATAAAGTCTCCAAGCATTTGATATTGCCATTCTTTTGCCACATGTGGCTAATGATTACCAACATTCTCTTAACAAGGAAAAAAAAAAGAGAATTGTTATCAGGATGCTTCATAACTATGATTTAAAATACATTTTTAAGAAGGCTTCATAACTTTTATTGAGTACTTACTGTATGCAGGCAGTATTAGTTAATCCTCAATAACAACACCAGGTAGTTACTGCTATCTACACTAATAAAAGAGAAACATGGTAATTGGCGTACGATCGCTACCCTTTTCATTGGCTAATCAGTGAGTATATGCAAATTAACTGTCAGCCAAGATGGCGGCCGGCAGCCAGGCACTGAAGCGAGCA
>NW_005356635.1:5051547-5068200 GCF_000412655.1 Myotis brandtii
CCACGGGCCCTGCTCTGTGCCTGATAGGGGGGAGCTCCCCAATCCCCTGATCGCCCTGCGGCTCTGTGTGTGACAGGGGGCAGCGCCCAAACCCCCTGATCGCCCTGCGGCTCTGTGTGTGACAGGGTGCAGCGCCCCAACCCCCGATCTGCCCTACTCTGTGAGTGACAGGGGGGAGCTCCTCAACCCCGATTGGCCCTGCTCTGTGCATGACAGGGGGCAGCGCCCAACCCCCTGATTGGCCCTGCTCTGTGCGTGACAGGGGGTGGTGCCGCAACCTCCCCATCGACCCTGCCTTGAGTGTGACAGGGGGCGGTGGCCCAACCCCCCAATCGGCCCTACCCTGAGCGTGACTGAGGGTGGCATTGCAACCTCCCGATCCGCCCTGCTCTGTGCATGACGGGGCGGCGCCCCAACTCCCCAATCGGCCCTGCTCTGAGCCTGACCAGGGGCTGCACTTAGGGATTGGGCCTGCCCTCTGCCACCCGGGAGCAGGCCTAAGCCAGCAGGTCGTTATCTGCCGAGGGGTCCCAGACTGCGAGAGGGCACAGGCCGGGCTGGGGGACCCCCCTCCCCCCACCCCCCGAGTGCACAAATTTTTGTGCACCGGGCCTCTAGTTCCCATTATAAAGAAGAGAAAATTGAAGCACAGAGAATTTACATAACTTGCCCAAAGCTTTGCAAATAGTAAATAATCTGACTCCAGAACCTGGCTCCTTATCATACTTTTGTTAACTCTCTTGTAAAACTGTGTATATCCTTCAAAGCATGGGTTCAGTCATTCTCAAGTTCTGTTCTATTTATGAAGTAGTAAATTAATGTACCCCTTTAAGTATTATTATTCAGTAACACCTGAATCAAATCTGTTTGTAACTGTTGAGAGGCTGATGTTCAATTGTTTACAGTGTTTACAAAATGCTGCTTTGACACGACTTCTTTTTTTATGTTTGAATATGCTGCATGGTACATAACAAATGTTAGCATATTGGTATATTTCCTTTCCTCCATTTTTAAAATATTTAACATGTGTAGAGGAGGAAAGACTTTCTCTTCTATATTCCTAGATTCAGTGCTGGAGGCTCAGCAATTTAGACTAACAAAGGACAGATTAATAAGAGAATGCAAGAGTTTCCTTATGTGTGCAACATACAGACACACTGGAGAACTCAGTAATGAGTGCCTTAAAGGGGTGGTTAGAATTTGGGGCTAATATACCATCTTAACAAAGGATCAGATAAACTTGTAGAGAAGTGCAAAACAAAGGAAGAGAGGTTCGGGCCCCTGGGGGTGGTAAATTGTGGGAAGATAAATATATGGGGAAACAAATGGGATAGAATAGTTATTTCAGTAAGATTTGTTTGCACAGACTTATCTCACTGCCACTTTCTGTCTCCAATGATAAGGGCTGTTCTGCTGCTAGTCCAGGAGAGGGGAGGGGGAACTCCTTTGAGAAGGAAAATTTATATCTTGTTTATAGACAGATAGAGGGAGGGCAGAGAGCTCTTTCTATGTTTGCTGTTTCTTAATTGCCTTCAGCTCAAAACAATTATTATGCCAAATGGCATATTTTGGGTGGCATATTTGGGTCCGCTTCACATGATAGGAGTACATTCAATTTCTTAACTGCCTCCTCCCCCTTATTGTGTAACATATTGTTTATGTGGCTATGTAGTCATTATAACTATTATTTTTCAATGAATAACATTCCATTGAGTAGGTCTCTATCATAAATTTCTCATGATGATAAATAAATAGGATATATTAAGTATTATTATGAGATAATTGGACTATTCTCTAATTTCTCATGTTATCAATAAGTATAGTACACTGCATCTTTACTTACCAGATATATTTTATTCTAGTTTAGCAAAGTTTGAATTCTCTTCAGGAGGCTCAAAGCATGGCTACAATCTTTGTGAGTTTAGGTAGGAAGAGTTTAAGGAAATGTAGATGGGCCATGAGGCCACCCAGAAGTCTCAGTAAATTCGGGGAATAACATGAAAGGCCTGCAAGGATCAGTAGTAACAAGAGGAGTGAGTTTCCACGTCAACCAAAAGAATATGTACAAGTGATATAGGAAGCTGGAAACATCACCAGGTCTCAACATGCCACCTGCAAAGACAGCTCTCTTGTCACAGGGAACATTGACTAGACATCCACACAGGGGCAGTTTTTCTGAAGATGACATGTTGATCAGGATTCTCAGATCACTTGAAGCATCTTAGGTTCTTCCAATAACCAGAATGCACAGCACACATGCACATACACACATCCAGAATGACCATTTTCCTGCTCATGCATGCAGTAGAGTGAGAGGCCTTGGGATTAGGAGTCAGGAAGACCTCAATTAGGATCTCAGCCTCGCCCCTTCTCACCTATAAGACTGCTACTTAATAGTGACTATTTCTCAGTCTTCTAACATGAAATGGGAATCTTAACAAAGGATCAGATAAATTTGTAGAGAAGTGCAAAACATGATTAAATAGATTTAAAATAATACTTTAAAAGCCACAAAACAGCCCAGCTGGTGTGGCTCAGTGGTTGAGCGTCGACCCATGCACCAAGAGATTACAGGTTCGATTCCATGTCAGTGCTGGCTCGATCCCCAGTAGGAGGCGTGCAGGAGGCAGCTATTCAATGATGTTTCTCTCTAATCGATGCTTCTATCTTCTCTCCCTCTCCCTTCCTCTCTCTCTAAAATCAATAAAAATATATATTTTTAAAAAGCCACAAAACATTACATAATGTTAGCTCTTTATTGTCAGGGCATTTAGAAATGCTGGCTTTATTATTTGATCATTATCTATCTTGGGGGCTGAAGGAGACCTGATTACATACAGAGTAATTTAAGAGTTTTAAAATGTGGGATATTGATAAATATTTTATCTCCTGCCATTGTAGGTTCAGAAGGAGTGCTGTTCTCCCTCAGCCTGCCCACGGGTGTTCAGAGTCTGAGCTGCATGTTTCCAGGGGTCTGAGCAGCTTTCCTGACATGAGGCACCCAGAAGGGTACCCTCCTTTGCTTTCTTGTTGAGGAGGTGGGAGTCCATTTTGCCCAATTACTTTTCTGCTGGACCCCTTGAATCCCTGTAGACATTTGATCTTATGAACCCCAATTCTTGGAAGTCATGATTAAATCATGGCAGTCTCTTTCACCTCCTTGCCCATCCCCACAGCAAATTTAGTTGCCAAATATTTTGGTTCTAGTCTTTCAAACAAGTGTCCCCTCTCTAGTCCTTCTGCTGCTGACCTAAACTTTCTCCACATTACTTCTTGCTTTGTCTATTATAATCACTTATTGGGCCTCCCTGCTTCTAGTTTGTCTTCATTTCAACCCATCACTGACAAAGATTTATTGTGTTCCTAAATAACGTCACATTTGCCTCAAAATAATTGCTGTCTCCAAATTACTTGATAAATTAAGTCCAAACTATTCTAACAACATTTTTAAGGTCCTAAGCAGAATGTCCATGTAGCAGAGACTGCTAGTTTGTGCCCTCTTTCCTCCTTAAAAATGAAACCATTGTAATTAGCTAGTTATTAAAAATAGGAAAGGAGCAAATGAAAGGCCAGACATTATAGGCATGCCATTTGGGCAGCTTCACCAGGAAGCTGCAAATTTGCACTCCCTGGGAACCACCATACTTTCTCTGCAAAAACTGGGGGAAGAGCCCTAACTGGTTTGGCTCAGTGGATAGAGCATCGGCCTGCAGACTGAAGGGTCCCAGGTTTGATTCTGGTCAAGGACACCTATCTTGGTTGCGGGCACATGCCCAGTAGGGAGTGTGCAGGAGGCAGCTGATCGATGTTTCTCTCTCATTGATGTTTCTAACTCTTTATCCCTCTTCCTTCCTCTCTGTAAAAAATCAATAAAATATATTTTTTTTAAAAAACTGGGGGAGGGACTGGACAAGGGGAAGATAGACACATGCCCACTAAAGTTGGGGTGACATAGGGAAGTTGTGTCTTTTGATATCACTTGTGAAGTAGTTAAGCCAGGTGATTTAATATTCCACTTGTACAGATGAGAAGTGAAAGCTCAGGAAAGTTATATAATTTCCTCTAAAAGTGAAGTGTTTTAACTGGGAATTAAACCCTAGTGTTCAGACTCCAAAATCCATATTCTTTAATAGAACCACAAACAGGTTTTACTATGTTACATTGAAGGTTTTAAAAAAAATAAAGAAAAGAAAAAAGTGGGGAAAAGAAAAAAGCCCTTGAAGATTCTCTAGTGTAATTGGGTTATAGGAATAGTTAAGAGCAAAATTATAGAGAAGGAGCTATAATGGGTCAACAGTAGGCAGTAATTAGCAAAGTATAAATCAACTGAGATACCAGAAATAAACTATGGCTTCCTGGATGCAAAAAGCACTGCAGAACACTTAGTCTTGGTGGCTATCAGGTCCCTAATGTCCACAACCTAGAAGCAAATTCTGTGCCGTCCAAAATATAAACTCTTAAAAAGTGAAATGTGTTTTTCAAGTACACAAAGATCCCCTCCCCCCATGCCTCCAAGCCTGACTGGGAAGTTATAAAGCTTTTCAAGTGGAAACTTACTGGTGGGGCTTAATGAACCTTGTCACTTTCATTAATGACATTAAATATGCCACATTTCCAAATGTCCCTTTAAATTGCAAATTTGTCTAAATGGGCAGGTTTTATTGTTGTTTTGTTGTTGTTGTTGCTGTTGTTTGGCTAAATAAAAGCCACAATTCTTTCTGGACTAGAAAAGCACTCTATGACAATATGGAGAAATAATCACGAAGGCAAATAAGGGAATGTATCACAGATATCATTGGTAAAACGTATATAATTAACTATCTCTTGAGAACTGAATGTCCAAATAGATTAAGTAAAAATCTCCTGCTGCTTGAAAATGGAAAAAATCAATTGTCCCATGTGCTTTTCTCAAGTGGGACCCAGCACTAGCTCAGAGGCTCTCAGCCCTCACTGTGCATGACAATCACCAGATGTTCAAGCCTCCACCCCACCATACTAGGTGGGTTTTTAATTCCCCAGGTGATCCCAAGGTGGGGCTAGAATTTAGAAACCGTGCTCTAAACCAGTGGTGGTCAAAATGTGGTCCCAGACCAGCAGCATCCCCAGCAGCTGGAAACTTTTTAGAAATGCAAATTCTCTAACTGCACCCCAGCCCTAAGAATTAGAAATTCTGGGGGTAGGGCCTGGTGGTCTGTGTTTTCACAAGCTCTCCAGGTGGTTCTGGTATATGCTAAAGCACTGCTCTACATAAAAGAGCAATATCCTTCCACCTGCAGCATAAAGAAACACATGCCCAACCTGCCCCAAACACTGCTTGAGAAAGGTGGCTTTCGCCTAAAGACCAAAGTCACTATTGACACAACAGTAGAGCAGTAATTAAACCCAGGCTTCTGGCTTTAAGGTGAACTTCGAAGTACCATGGAAATGTAAACTGTGAGGTTTAAGGTAGAAGAGGACAACAGAAGCCCTGGCCCCAACTGCAGGGCTGAGGCAGGCTGGTCTCATACAGAACCTCTACTGGGAGCACTGTCAACAACCCATGGCCAGTATTTGTGACTTGCCTCTCAGCACATATTACACCTCTGACTGCCAAGACTTTTGTTCAGGGATCCACCCCTCCCCCTTTCAGTCCCTGGGTGAAGCCAGCCATCCTCCCCACTCCATCTTCTTATCTTCCTGGCAACACAAGCATCACCCCGGAGGAACATCCGGTTCCTTGTCCATGAGCTTCCTGATTTTCTGCATTTCCAATGGCCTTTCCCTTATACTCAACCTTACCCACGCCTGCTCACAAATGTTTTGTATTTACTAATTCACTTATCCCTTATCTGGCCCTCAACCTTCTCTCCTTCCACTGTCTTTGCTTGAATGCTCCCTTTTGGTTTCACCTATCCTTCCCATCTATTGACTCCTCACTTTCTTCCTGAGAAAATGAATGCTCCTCAGTCAATGGCAGGGAATAAAAATTATACATATTTCATATCCAAAACACATTTTCTGTCACTGCTATTTAAATCTCCTCCTCCTCCTCATATCCCTGCCACCCTAATATGATGGAGGAAGTCCCTTCTGCTCTCAATGGCAATTCTCACCAAATGAGACCTGGTTTCTGCCTCCACCCTCTACTAAGAAACATCATGCTACCCAGTATCAGCCCTTATTCACTTTTTTTTTCCAGTTTTATTTTAGCAACTGGATCTTTCCTATCATGTGTCAACCGTGTTCCAATCATTCTTAACTTAATTTTTCCATGTATGAAGATACATATAGTCATTGTTCTATTCCCACCCTTCTTGCTCATTCTTCCCACAAGGGTTGTCTACATTTACTTTCTCAATTGGTTCATCACTTGTTCCTTTGCCCTTTCTGATCTGGTTTGTGTCCCCACTACACCACTGTCCCCATTGAGCTCCATGTAGTTAAATCCAGTCCCTCATTATCATTAACTTCTCAGAAGCATTTGACACTTGACCACTCCTTTCTCTGCCTCCTGCCTTATTATTTCCACTACAAGATAAATGTCGTGAAAACAAAAGCCTTGTCTGTCTTATATGGCTGTATCTGCATCCTAGAACAGTCTGGCACATAGTTGGTGCTCATTAAATATTCAATGAACATATGAATCAATTACATAAATACTCATCTCAGTATAGTACATGAAGGAAAGTAGAACATAGAAAAGAGCGTAAGAAGGATACAAAGGTGAAATTAATTTAATTTTAATAAAGAGGGGGCTCTCCCCTCATATTAGGGAGTGGCACATGGTCAGGAATGCTCATGGTTTCCATGAGGCCACACTCTCACTCTCTCCAGCTCTTCTTTTCACCTTTCCAAGGTCTCCTTTCCAACCTTTTTGCCAGAAACTTTCATCTTTTCTCACCCTGATTTGTCACTTCTCAGAAATTGTTTTCAGGCCCCATTCTCTTCTCACATTGCATTCCCTCCCCAGGTAACTCCTGCAGTGTCATTTACCATCTAATATCCACACCACCTGCCAGTTACATGCCCTCAGCCTAGTCTTCTCTTCTGAGCTCCACATTTAAAAAAACAATATATCCCTGTCTACCCAACATCTCCACCTGCATGACTCAGTGTGCAAAACTAGAGCAAACTAGTGCTTCCCCATCCCACATATTTACTTATTTCCCATTGTTCTCTTTCTCAGCAAGGGACACTATCTTCTGCCTAGTTACTCATGTTAGTTATAACCTTGGCAAGAGAAACAATGAAACTAAAAGCTGTCTTAGGGTGGTGGTGCTATTATTTTAAAATGTTAAGTTTATATTTTTATGATGTTTTGGTTACATACATCAGTCAAATAGTGGGGAAGAAGGGGGGCGGTGCACACCTGATCTCAAGAAAGGATCCAGTATCAGTCATTTGCACATCAGTGTAGTTGAGTATAAGGAATGAAGTTAATTTGAGGCTATTAACAAACTAAAGTTGCAGACTGTCAGTGCCAGAGAAACCCAATAGCAATCATGTCTGTGTCTAATGTCTGAGGAGCATTGAAATAAATTTATGTGGGCAGAAATTTTGGAATCTGGCCTTTCTTGGGAGTTGACAAGATCTTAGAGAGAGAGACAGCTGAGAGTGGCTGGGCACTGGCATGATGGACTTCACATCCTTCACTAATTTCTGTGCTCCTTTGGCCCACAGTGTTTTATGTCTGGTAGGAACCCAGCTCCACTGGCATGTAAAATTAGGTAAGCTAACTCTTAGACAATGATTTATTTGTGTCAGTCCAGTGCAGTGGGGTTCAGACAGGCCTTCATTTGCACATTGTTGAGGTGACGGGAGGTGGAAGAAATGGGAAGAAGTTGAGGAAGAAAATATAATGTTTGAACTGAAAGTATCTTTGTGAGACTGTCCCTTTGACCAATGCTTCTTGCCTGGCTGCCTTAGTGCAAAGCTTCTGGGAAGCCACTGTCCATTTTAAAAAGATCATTGAATTTTGAAAGTTGTTCCTAATTGTGGCAACAACAAAAAGCTTGGTGTCTCATGAAAAAAGACTTTAGAATTAGACCAAAAGAAGATTTTTGAAGGGATGTGGGAAAGGAAGCTGGAGACTTTTTCACACTTGAAATGAAACCTCTAACACAGTGCTGTTATAAATACACATACATAACTTTATAAATTTTCTACCAGTCTTGTTAAAAAGGATAAAAAGAAACAAGTGAAACTAATGTTAATAATATACTTTATTTAACTCACTTTATCCAAAATACGATCATTTCCACACGTAATCAATATAAAAACCACTGTGATACGTGACATTCTGTGTGTGTTCTAAGTCTTTGGAGCACCATGTGTACCGTATTTTTCTGGCACATGTCAGCTGGCACTCACTACACTTCAAGTGTTTAATGTGGTCAGTGGCAACTGTACTAGATAGTATAGCTCTTTAATCCTTCACTACCAAATGGAAGCAAAGGGTTGTGATGGTAATCTGTAAGCTTCAGGTAAAAAAAAAAATGGTTTATCTGAACCATTCAGATACAAAGCAGGTAGGTTTGTCAACAATAATTGTTTTCTTTAGCTGAGAAATTCTGGACCTGCTGGACATAGTAGGCCTTGGGGCTACTGAATGGAAACAGGCTTTCTGCCAGAAAGACCAGCTCCCATTAATTCTGAGTCCTGGGTATTTTCCTTTCCCGGGGTATTGTTTTTCCTCACTGCGCAAATTAAGATTTTATTTTTCCTGTGTGGTAATGAAGATATATTTATGAGCCTCAGAATTTTTGAAATTCAGATGGAATTCCATTGGTGGTGTGATGAGCAAGGCAGAGTGGACTTCATCTGGGGTGGATGGGCCTGAACTCGGTTAAATATAATTTTGGCATTAATTGAACACACATGCATTTAAGTCATGTCTTGGTAAGGCCCTAGCCAGATAACTAGAGCATGCCCCAATTCGACAAGGTTGTAGGTTTGATCCCCGATCAGGGCACATACAAGAATCAATGAATGAAAAACAGAATTTTTAAAAGAGAATCAACCAATGAATAGATAAATAAGTAGAACAACAAATCAATGTTTTTTTTTTCTCCCTTTCTTTCTCTCTAAGATAAATAAATAAAAATTAAAAAGTAAACAAACAAATAATGTCTTCCTTTGCTTCTTGGGATCCCAGTTGCATGATCAAGATGATGTAATTCATTCTTGCTCTGCAGACTGGTTGTTTTGGCTGGTAGATGTCCAATTTTATCCGAGTCTGTTTCATTCCATGAGCTAGAACTCATTGCTCCTCTGAGAGACACGGCTGGAGGCAGGCAGATGAAGATGGCTCCCACTCTAGACCAGCTGGCTCTTCCTGTTCCGAGGTCTAAGACTGTATTTGCATCCTGTGTTGAGCCATCTTCCCAGCTACTCACATATAGGACTGAGAAGCATTTACAGAGACTGGAATGCACACAGAAACCCCAGGTTTGACTTTCATAGGGTCAGCAATGTTATCTTTTTTTTTTTCCACCTTGAACTTTTCCAGTCCAGGCCAACTCTGCAGACAAATGACCTGCTTGCTGTGGAGTTGCCAGCTCAGGCCAGTCCAGGCTGCCTGACTCCAAGCAGTCCTCTCCAACTAGTTGATCATACTTCTAAAAAGGTGATGTTTTAGCAGTCTGTTTATAAAACTGCCAAAGGAACACTTGTCATGAGGTGCAAACAAAAGAGGCACTGGAGAGGAACGTGTTCACCAGGCTGCCGACACTTGTCATCCTGCACAGCCCATAAGTCTGCAAGTCTGGGGAGAGCACGTTTCAGGGAGCAGGGGTCCTGGAAGGAGACACATGCTGAGTGAAAACTTGGGTGGTGTCTGGGATGGTTGGTCAGAATCTACCACAATGTCCAAGGGATTATTAAATGAATATGCTGAGGGGAAATTTTAGTGATTGTAGCAGAAGACAACAGTCCGAGAGGTCCAGGAACTGCTGAGTTAGAATGCCCTTGGCCAACTGTAGTTGCCCCTAGCATTGTATTAAATTTTGACAGGCCACCAAGACTGGAAGACAAACAGAGACTTCCTTCAACAGATGGTGATAATTCAGTTGTTCCCTAGGGACAGCAGCCTCCAAAGCAAAAATTGAGGAGTAGTATGCCGTTTTTGCCAGGGATTTATCCAGCTTGTGTCTGTCAACTTGTTTTTAACCTCTTTGGGGAAGTCCCAGAATCAGAAGTTAGTATCCTGAATAGAAGCTATCATTAGACATTACTCATTAACTAAGAAAGCCTGAAAATAATCAGAAAGATCGGCTGCAGCTACTGATACAGACAAATCTGGAGCCCGTGGTCTCATTCCTCAGACCAGGCTGTTCGTGCTGCACCTAGGAAACAGGGAAATAAACACTGATGGATCACCCAGTCCAGTGTTACAGTGCCAAGCTCAGAAAGGTATAAACTTACAAGGTGTCTGAGCATCACAGGGCCCCAGCACTAACCTCAGTCAAATGCCTGTGGCCAAGGTCGGACCTACCCACCTTGGAGTCTGCACCTCTGCCTCTGCTGGAGTAAATGCCATTCAGTATCTCTATCCTCCCCTGCCCCTGTTTCTTTTCTCTCTCTCTCTCTCTCTCTCTCTCTCTCTCTCAGCAAATGGGAATGGGAATTTAAGGGGTAGGGGCAGAGATGGGAGTCAGACAAGTTCCATGGTATCCTCGGATAGGAGAGAGACAAACACCTGACCACTAACAATGAAAAGCTACTCAGAGGAGCCACTTTCTGGCTGGGACAGGAGGTGGGTGAGGGACTCAAGGTAAGTCCCACACTGACACATTTGTTTACTTGACTGTTTCTTTCCTAGGCTATAGGCATCTTGTTTTTGTTTTGTTTTGTTTTGTTTTGTGTGTGTGTGTGTTTTAATCTTTATTGTTGAGAATATTACAGATGCCCCCTTTTTTTTCTTCTCATTTCCCCCCTCCACCCAGTTCCTGCCCCACCCCAGGCCTTCACCACCCTATTGTCTGTGTCCATAGGTAATGCATATAAGCATATAAGATCTTTGGTTGATCTCTTCCAGCTGCCCCCCACCCCTTCCCTCTGAGATTCATTAGTCTGTTTCATGTTTCCATGCTCTGGTTCTATTTCATTCATCAGTTTATTTTATTCATTAGATTCCTTATTTGTTTATTTTGATTTTTAGATTCAATTGATGATAGATATGTATTTATTGCCATTTTATTGATCATATTTTTTATTTCTCCTTCTTCTCCTTCCTCTTCTTCTTCTTCTTCTTCTTCTTCTTCTTCTTCTTCTTCTTCTTCTTCTTCTTCTTCTTCTTCTTCTCCCTCTACCTCATTTTAAAGAAGACTCTTCACCTGGCCAGCATAGCTCAGTGCTTGAGCATTGACTTATGAACCAGGAAGTCATGATTCTATTCTGGTCAGGGCATATACCTGGGTTGCAGGCTCAATCCCCAGTGGGGGAGGGGGGACATGCAGGAGGCAGCCAATCAATGAGTCTCTCTCATCATTGATGTTTCTATCTCTCTCTCTCTCCCTTCTTCTAAAACCAATAAAAAATATTATTTTTTTTAAAGAGGACCCTTCAATATTTCATGTAATACTGGTTTGGGGGTAATGGACTTCTTTGGCTTTTTCTTGTCTGTGAAGCTCTTTATCTGACCTTCAAATCTAAATGATAACTTTTCTGGGTAGAGTAATCTTGGTTGTAGGTCCTTGCTATTTATCACTTTGAATATTTCTTGCCACTCTCTTATGGCCTGCAGTTTCTATTGAGAAGTCAGCTGACAGTTGTATGGGTGCTCCCTTGTACATAACTAACTGCTTTTCTCTTGCTGCTTTTAAGATTCTCTCTTTGTCTTTAACCTTTGACATTTTAATTATGATGTGTCTTGGTGTGCGCCTCTTTGGGTTCCTCTTGTTTGGGATTCTCTGTGCTTCCTGGACTTATAAGTCTCTTTCACCAGCGATGGGAAGTTTTCTGTCATTATTCTTCAAATAGGTTTTCAATATATTGTTTTTTCTCTTCCCCTTCTGGTACTCCCATAATGTGAATGTTGGTTCACTTGAAGTTGTCCCAGAGGCTCCTTACACTATCTTCATATTTTTGGATTCTTTTTTTTTCTTTTTGTTCTTCTGATTGGGTGTTTTTTGCTTCCTCATATTCCAAATCATTGATTTGAGTCTTGGAATACTCTACTCTACTGTTGAAGCCCTGTAAATTATTCTTCATTTCAGTTAGTGTATGCTTTATTTCTGACTGGTCCTTTTTCATGTCTGACATTCTCACTAAGGTTCTTGAAATTCTCACTAAGATCCTTGAAAGTCTCACTAAGTCCCCTGAAGCTCTCATTAAGATCCTTGAGTAACCTTATAACCATTGTTTTGAACTCTGTATCTAGTAGTTTGCTTGCTTCCATTTCCTTTAGTTCTTTTTATGGAGATCTCTTCTGTTCTTTCATTTGTGACATGCTTTTTTGTCTTGGAATTTTGGCTGCTTGCCTGTGTTAGTTTCTATATATTAGGTAGAGCTGCTATATCTCCTAGAATTGGTAGAGTGGCCTTGTGTGGTAGGTGTCCTGTAGGGCTCAGTGGCTCAGCTTCCCAAGTCACCTGAGCTTGGCACTCTAGGTGCACCTCTGTGTGGGCTATGCACATAGTCTTATTGTAGTTGAGCCTTAATTGCTGTTGGCATCACTAGGAGGAATTGACCTCCAGGCCAATTGGTTGTGAGGACCAGTTGCAACTACAGTGGAAGAGCTTCTATGCAAGAGACAAAACCCATGGAGCAGGACTTGCTTCAGTGGGGCTTTGGTGCTCACTGAGTCTGTCCCTTGTGTATGTGTTACTTGTGTATGTGCAGTTGTAACCTTGTATGGTCTGAAGCTGTTCACCAGGTGCACTGGCTCTGAGTCCTTCCAAGAGGTGCAAAGTCAGGCACTGCCTGAGGCCACCAGGCAGGAGCTACAGAGTGATCTGCAGATGGCTGCTACTTATATTGGGCTTGAAAGTGCCCAAGCGAGGCCCAGCTGTGAAGCAAGGCAGGCTGGTGCTAGTGCCAGGTCAGCTCTGCTGTGGGGGAGACCTCAACATAGGAACAATGACCCCTGACAGCACCCCTGTCTGGAAGAAAGGAGCCCCTGAGTTCCTGGTCTGATGCCAGACAATCCAGTTCCTCCGCGAATGTCCCAAGTTCCTTTTAAGCTGCTGCCCCAGAATTGGAGCCCAGAGGGATTGAGTCTGAGTAAGTCCAAGTGCTGGTCCTTTAATAGTAACTCCCTGGTTCTCCAGCAGCTTCTGTGTCACTCAGCCACAATCTCTGCTGGTTTTCATAGCCCTAAGTTATGGGAACTTCCCTTCCCAGCACTGGAACCCTGTGCTGAGGGGTCTGGTGTGGGTCTTGGATCCCTTGTTCCTCACAGGAGGCCTCCACAGCCACGATATCTCTCCCAATTAAAAAATGCCACACATGGATGTCAGACCAGCTCATTCTGGGTCTCTGCTCCCTACTACCAGTCTCAAAGTGCTTTCTTCTTTACTCTAGTTGTAGGACTTCCATTCAGCCAGATTTCAGGTGCTTCTGAATGATGGTTGTCCTGTATTTTAGTGGTAATTTTGAAGTGTTTGTGGGAGGTGGTGAGTACTGGTGTTTATCTACACTGCCATCTTGGTTCTCTCAGCTATGGGCATCTTGAAGGCAAGATCCATGTCTTAAGGCTTTTTATTTTTTTTTTAATATATTTTTCTTGATTTCAGAGAGGAAGGGAGATATATAAACATCAATGATGAGAGAAAATCATTGATCGACTACCTCCTGCACACTCCCCACCAGGGATCGAGTTGGCAACCCAGGCATGTGCCCTTGACCAGAATCAAACATTTAACCTTTCAGTCCAAAGGCTGACACTCTATCCACTGAGTCAAACTGGTTAGGGCACTTAAGGTCTTTTAAAATAACATGCATATTTTCCCTCATTATGAAAAAAATACTTGCTCATTATAAAAAAACTAGGGGCCCAGTGCACAAATTTGTGCACCTTGAAAGGAACTGTGGGCCATGAGGCTGTGGTAGGCATAAGGGCGGGTCTTGACCTATCCCCTACGACCCCACCCAGTCCCTCCCACTGTGGCCCCCAGTCTCCTGTCTTCCAGCAGCCCCGCTCCTGCCACCACCGCTCCCATGTGCTGATGGCACTAGCCCCACTTACACCTACTGACAGCGTGGAGCAATTGGGGCCAGTGCTAGCAGTGGGTGCAAGTGGGGCTGGCACTATCAGTGGGTGTGAGTGGTGACTGCTGTCCCGATCACCCCTCAGGAGCAGGGGGAGGTGGAGAAGCCCTCAGGGGCAATTAGGGCCGGCAGCTGCCACTCGCACCCACTGATGGCAGCAAGTGATAGGGACCAGTGCCAGGCACTGGCAGCAGGTGCAAGCAGTGGCTCCAGCACCAACAGCGGGTGTGAGTGGGGCTGGCGCTGGCAGCAGGTGAGAGTACCAGGCAGGACAGCGGCACGCGGGAGCAAGAAATTTTCAGTAACGACAAGAGGCTTGCCTGGATGACAGCAACTTGCACCCCGCCTTGGTTTGGCACCCCTGTTCACCTGCTCCACCATCCCACCGTGACCAATGCCCGCCAGGTTCCGCACACGCCCCCTGGAGGTCAGCGCACGTCACAACGACAGATTGTTCAGTTGTTCGGTTGTTCTGGTTGTTCTGCCATTCGGTCTATTTGCATATTAGCCTTTTATTATATAGAATTGAAAAATATAAAAAGAATTTTTGTGTAGATTTTAGAATAGGATTTGGAACATAACAGGCACTCTATAAAATTGTGTAGAGAGGGAGGAAGAAGGAAAAAAGAAGTCAAGAATGTTGATAACTGGGACATCAATCTCCTCATTAAAATGTATGTGACTTAAGGAACAAACAAACAAACAAAAACAACAACAAAAATGTATGTGACTCAGCAGTGGCCAGGTGGGGCCATAAGGCGTGAGGTGCTAATGCCACAGACCTGTTCAGTCTGGGCTCAGCTCACAGGCTCTGCTGCTCTGGTTGCTCCTCTGCCTCTGGTCCCAAGAGTTTATGGCGGCAAATAGTGAATTCACCAGATAGCAAGGAACTGAAATGCTGAGCCTAGAGAAACCCTGGAAACAATTTAAAAATTAGTATGGCAATTTTATTTCTATTATAAAAAGTAGCATATGTGTATGAGAGGCAAATCAGAAAACAAGCGAGTCTCCTGGAATTCCAGCCCTGTGATACTATGGCACATCCCCCCAAGCACATTTTCTAGACCAACATTTTTGTTATTTGTTCTTTTCCATCATCGGGATGAAACCTTTGAGGTGGATCTATAGCTTTGAAAAAGACCAAAAGGAAGATCATATAAAATGCTGAAATGCATTGCACCTAGTGCAGGCAAGCACTGTTCTTGCAACCTGGTGTCAGTAATAAAAATATGTGGGTGTCCTGGGTCAAGATATAAAATGAACAGTTCTCAGTGGGTTGTGATTGAAAGGTTTCAAAATTACTTCTTTCTGTTTGTTTTATTGACCAATTCAATAGAAAAATGGTTATATACCATTGCATATTCATGGAAATGCCATTGTTAATTAGTAGTTCAATATGCCATCAAGCGAATGTACTATAATTTACCTAACTTTTCTCCTACTGCTGGGCATTTAGGTCACTTTATTAGTAAAAATAATATGAACATTTTAAAAATTTTGCATAGTATTTTTTTTTTACTTTTAAGATTAGATTCCCAAAAGTGAAATGATTATGTATGAAAATTTACATGTGTAGTAGAGATAAAATTTTAATAAACTACATAACTCAGAAGTACAATTTGTAAATTACTTTCTATAATTGAACTTAACTAGTCTTACTTCTGTTTCTACTCATAGGTAGAAAACTTAATTACACCATTTCAAAGTAAGTTAGTCTCTCTAGTTTAAAATGTAATTTGTTCTTAGTAACTCCACCAATTAGGGCTATTTGTTCCTCTCTGTGACTCTTCCTGAGTGGCATCTAGCCCAGGTGAAATCCCTGGTCCACAGTTATCTGCTGGCCTTGCTGCCCTCAGCTGAGGTATAACTGTTGCCACCTGCTGTTGGGGCATCACTGTGTCCCTGTTGTATCCACCCCCCCCCCCCCCCCCCCCCCCAATCGGTCCACACACTCTGCCTCCCCTTAGCCCAGCCAGGAAGTCTCTCCCAGTTTTCCTCCTTATCTGCACTGTTGTTTCCCTCCCAGAAGCTCAGAAACTTTCAGCTATTTTCCCTGAGCCAGCCAGGATGTGCAGGGTGCTGTGAAGCTACCACAGGTTCATCTGCCTCAACAGCCATTCATGGGCCATGTTGTAGGCACAGCCTGTCCTGATCTGGGATCTTTCTAAATTTATCTGGAGAAACTTCCCAGCTTGTTCAGCCACAGAGTATGCAGCTTGGATCTCCTTTCAAGAAAGAAACTTGCCATTCAGTTGTAAGAACGCAATTAGCTGACCGGCCCAGCTATTTGCTCTTTCAGTCTGAGCTGAGGCCACACTCTTCCTAGTAGGGCCCAGCCAGTAACTGAGTACAGTGGGATTGCCATTTCTGCCCACACAGGACTCCTTGTGCAACCTTTCTCCAGAAATCCCCTTGGCTGGCAGAGACTTTGTCCACCCCCTTCTCCATCCCCCTTCACCCCCCCCA
>NW_005356635.1:5068211-5076111 GCF_000412655.1 Myotis brandtii
ATCCTCCCTCATTGTATTCTACAGGCACTCCCTCTCTCCAGTCCCCTTCCTCCATGAACTTTTAACTTAATCCCAAGGGCCAAAATGGAACAAAGCCCCTTCTCCCCAGACCATTTGGCCCTAGCCTCTTCCCCTTCCCAGGAACCATCAGCATCTTAACCCTGTCACTTCCCTTCAATTCTCTCTTTCTTGTCACTGGTTACTTATATTTCCCTCGGGTGAGAAAACAGACTTGGCATCATCTTCTCTTTCTATGTGCTGGGTACCTTCCTGTAATCTCACATGGAATCCTCAGGACCATTGATCCTGTTTCATAGATGCAAAGAGTTAGACTCAAAGTACTGGTCACTGGGACTCCAAGTGGGACCAGAAGCACACTAAGGTACTATATATACCATCCCTGAATAGCAGGTGCAAATGGAGAACAGAGACCCCAACCAGAAAGAAGGGGCTATAATATTCTCTCTCTCTCTCTCTCTCTCTCTCTCTCTCTCTCTCATTTTGCCTGCATTCACTTACCCTTTAGTGGCCATTGGTATGTAACTTACATGACTATTGACTATAATATTAAGAAAAATTAATGTCTAAAACTTCGTAGAGGCAGAACTCTTGGTTGAATATTCCTTCAGGATAGTTCAGAATTCACTGATTATGAAAGGGCAGGGAATTGCTGATACCATTATAGCCTTTATAAAAATTCTGGAAGATGTGGTTTAGAAATGACATAAAGAAGGATTTTGAGTTAATGAATGAATTATAGGATATAAGAAATTTAATAGCAAACAAAAAAACCTAAAGGTGTTCATTTATCTGGCTCAATATCTATGCCTTCTACAAATATAAGGTGAGAGTTCTAGTTGATGGACTGAGATATGCTAGTATTAAATGAAACCCCAAGGAATTGACAGAAACTGGTGCTTTTGTAGAAATGACCTATTAGTTGTGGAGGAAACACAAAGAAAACAAAGCAGACAGTCAGGACTGGAGTTGGAACTGGCATTCTAACAGTGGAAGGAGATGTCTAAGAATCCAAGCTCAGCTCAACTCAGCTGTTGGTGGTTTAAGTAGCTCTAAGCTCATGATGTGCATCTAGGACAGTGCATCTCAAAATTTAATGTGCACACAAATCAAATAGCATCTGGTTAAAATGCAAATTCTGATTCAGGAGTTTTGAGTGGGACCTGAGACTGCATTTTTAACAAGCTTCCATGGATGCTTCTGGTCCCACTTGGAGTCCCAGTGACCTCCGAAATGCTCAGAACTTCATGCTTAAGGAGAGGCACAGACATTATTTTGAGAACTTAGTCTCCCCATTCCCAGCCCACACTTTCAAAGATTTCTGAGGAAATCCAAGGGCAGCTGGCAAAGTGCACTTTGGATTTCCTTATTGAGAAAAGTTATTGAGAAGTGAATGTAAGCTAATCATAGCCTACTGCAGCTTTGCTTCTGTTGAGCCATCATCTATCCCAACCTAAGAAAAATATTTCCCAGTGAGGGTTTTGTGCCACTAAGATGATTGCATTTGATAGATACACATAGCATCAAATGACCTTGAATCAATAAGGATATCACCACTGATTATATCAAGGAGGACATCTCTGTTGGGTGCTAGTATGTCTTTCAACACTAATTTCTTTCCCTATATTAGGTTGTGATTGGTTGCTAACAACAGAAAGCCCAACTCAAAATGTTCTCAGTTACTAATGGAAACAGCCTAGAGGATGGGAGGGAGGAGCTCTGCGTGGTCTACTCAGCTGGCTCTGAGACCTCTAGGATGCTGGCCTCACTCTTGGGCTGGGAGTGGGTCTTCTGATGGTGAGACATCTCCAGGTCTTGCATTTGCAGCCAACATCAGTCCCAGTCAACATCCAGAGGAAGAGATGCATTATCTTTCAGGGGCTCCCAAAAGAGAGAAAATCTTTTTTTTTTTTTTCCCAAAAAAGCATCCAGGAAATTTCTCTTATTTTTGTCAGCACAAATTGGCTCACAGAGCCTTTTCTGAAAATCCCAATAGCCAAGAATAACCCTAAGAATTAGACCTGGTCCCTGGCCCATGTGCTGTGTGATTAAAACAAGATCTTCATTCCCTTGTTATGAAAAAGAGAGTAGGCCTCTGACTAGATGCCTTTGGGCAAATAACACTATCTGACTTGATTTGAATATGCCTTTTCTTCAGTTGCCCTCTCTTGATAGCAAATGTTATTGATTTTTCTATTCACCATTGTGATAAGAAATTTTGTTTTTAATTACTTACAGTTTAGTTTAAGGTGTAATTTAGAGAAAAAATTAAAGAATAGAATACATGATACCTGAATGTGGCAAAATTTATGAAGGTGATGAGAAAATGAGAAGTTTGAGAAATATCACGAAGCTATTACTTCTTGGCTAAGAGATATTTGGGCCTTCTAAATACAGAAGGTTAGGTCTAAGAGACATCATCAGTTACTCACTCTTTGTGGTAGTAGCCTGATGAGTTCTCAAAACAAGATGGATATCTTAGTCTGTTTGGGTTGCTATAATACAGCATTATAGACTGGGTGGCTTATAAACAATAAAAATTAATTTCTCACAGTTCTGGAGTCTGGAAGTTCAAGAGCAGTGTGCCAGCATGGTCGGGTGAGTGTCCTCTTCCAGGTTGCAGACTTTTTATTGTGTCCTCGAATGGTGGAAGGGGCAAGGGAGCTCTGTTGGGCCTCACCGATAAGGGCATTAATCTCATTCATGAGGCTCTGCCATCATGACCTAATCACCTCCCAGAGACCCCACATCCTAAAAACACTTTGAGCATTAGGATTTTATTGTATAAATTTGTGGGAGACACAAACATTTAGACAGTCAGAATCACAGAGGAGTCGTGATAAAGCAAATTCCAGGGCCCCACCCCCCAAAGATTACAAATGGTCTTCCATGAGGTCTGGGTATCCATATTTTTAAAACACTTTACAGACTATTCTAATGTACAGCCAAAGTGAGAACAGCTGCTAACTTTGGAGAATCCTCTTGAAACTGAAAGTTTAGAGGTGAGATGTTTGGTTTGACCCCATTGCTAGATTGTCTCCATCCCAGAAATGTCTTATATTGTGTTTGCACCCACTATTAATCCCATCAAGAACATAAAGATGTACACTGCTAGCCAGAGGGCAAAGGGGCAAGAACTTCATTAGAGGTGAATACAAAATAGTTTGAAAATACTGCTCCTCAAGTAGTGTTCTCATAATAAACTTGCAAGGATGCTTATAAAGGCAAGAAGGTGTTAATGTTAGATTGTGATGTCTCTAATGTGTGCTTTGGGAAAAAAGGTGTATATTAGGGCTCGGAGTATTTGAAAACTATTTTAAAAAATCAGTGTCCCTTTTGTTATTATATTCTTTGTAATAAAAATTTAACTTAAGGGCATTCAACCTCAAGCTGCAACATCCATCTGCTCCAGATTGTAGCTGGGTGTTTGAAGGTGAGCACAGTCACTGAGGCCGGAGTCACTATAGTTTCAACATGTAATCATTGTCAAATTTACTTGAAAGGTCACACATGGGTGCTTTTTTGCTGCTTATGGCATTTACAAAGTTAGATACCTCACTCTACACTAGTCAACAGTATGACTGATATAATTTAGGAGGTTGCTAATCTAATTCCACACTTCCTCCCCATGAAATTATACTTGTACCTTTAGTCTTCCTTCTGTGTCATGAAAGGGTTGACATTTTAAATCCAACTACCTTGTAACATACATGAATGTTAACAAAGGTGCTTTGTGTTCTTATGTAAGAACTGTTAAAAATAAAGAAGACAATTTAGGTGATTGTCTTCTTTATTCAAGCAAACTTTATTTAACACTTCACGAACTGCAAAATGGGGCAGAAGGTACGAAGCTTTATAGGATGTAGAATAAAGAACAAGAAAGAAAAATAGAAAATATCAGATTAGAGGGGGCTACATAGTTGACCTTTTGATGAGAAGGCCCAGAGCTGGTTTGGTGTTTGGGGATTGGCAGACTGTGTTTCTGGTCAAGCTGAGCATTTACAGGGACATGAAAGTTATCTAAGCTTCAGTTTGCTAATGTGGCAACCTGACAGGAGCAGCTCTATCTGGGGCCTAGAAATTATTTCAATAACACTAAAAGTGAAATGTGAACACAGGCCCACAATATGGACGAAACTCAGGCAAAGGATAGAATGAACCTTCTGTAACTCTGGCAGGTACCAGCTTTGCTCAGGAGGTTCCCATAACGGTCCTGGTGCTAGCGTAGGAGTGAATGGTTTGTTGACAATGAGCCATCAGATGGAAGAGATGTGCCATCACCATTTGCTACACTTTCCATCCGGCTCACACTTTTTATTCAACATTACTTTATTCACCAAACATTTACTAGTATTCAACACCTATATGTGCCAAGCTGGAGCACTGAGGTAACAAAGGAGAATATAGAGATCCCCTTGGCGGTCCCAGTTAGGCCAAAGACCTTTATCTCCAACTAGAGAGCTCTTAGAATGAAGCTGACATTCAGTTCCAAAAGGACAAGATTTCTGTCAGGGACTATAGCATGCAAATAATATTGGAAGGACAAAAGCCCTCCAGAGGGTGTGAGAGTGATTTTTCCCCTGGAGTGCCCTCAGGTAACTGAACCGCCTCTGCTTCCTCTCCTAGCCCTCCTGACCACCAGCACTGCTCACGCAGCCCCCAGCCTTTGCCTGGCCCACTAAATCACTATCTGCCCCTGACTGTCTGCCCTACCTGGATTTCTCTTCCAGGAGCCCACATCCTTGGTGTGTCCTCAAAATTTGCATCTTCATTACAAGCCATTAGCATTGAAACTTTATTTAATATTCCAGAATCATATCTGAATGTTGCTTTTTCACTTTTATATTCCACATTGAAGTCAACAGTTTCATCTAAAATTCTTGCTTTAAGAATTTAAAAAAATAGGAAGGTAATTCACAACCTAGATCAGTGATGGTGAACCTATGACACCCGTGTCAGAGGTGACACGTGAACTCATTTTTTTGGTTGATTTTTCTTTGTTAAATAACATTTAAATATATAAAATAAATATCAAAAATATAAATCTTTGTTTTACTATGGTTGCAAATATCAAAAAATTTCTATATGTGACACGACACCAGAGTTAAGTTAGGGTTTTTCAAAATGCTGACACGCCGAGCTCAAAAGGTTCGCCATCACTGACCTAGATCAATTGTATTCCTTGTCCAATTGTAATCGTAGTCCATATATGGTCTTATAGCATGATACCCACAAACACAAGAACAGTGAAACTAACAAATTGCATGGTGGTCACACATCAACAATATTCCTATCACAGAGGTGTCAGAAGGATGTAATCCAGGTAATAATGTTATTTCAAGTTGTAGAGAAAGTCTCTGAGCCTGGCGTCATTTGACGTGTGATAGCACATAAACAGGATACTTAATTTCAGACCAAACCCATGCATTGGCACCTGCTTACTAGCCAAGTAGTGTTGTATGTGTGTGTTTTCAATAGACTGTTACTTTTATTCCAGTTTTGCTTTTTGACCCGTGACCACTTAAATGGGTGCTTTAATTAGATGCTGTTTTATAAAATATTTATTTGCTACTTGCCCAGACAATATTCTTTGAAACCCAGTGCAGAAAGTGACAGCTTTGAGGAGCTGAGGCGTGAGGCCTGACACAGTCTTCCTATAATTTATTAATACTGATGATTTTTTGGTTGGGTTTATGTGCAGAGAAAATAAAAGGAGAAAATCATGCAAAACAAGCTATTACCTGTCAAATTATTTTTTCTTTTCTTTTCAATTTAACATTAGATATCATAGCTCCAACAAAATAGATTTGTTTCCCTTCCTACTTAAAAGCACTCTGTCCTCATTGATGTTTAGTGCTTACACACACACAAGGGATGTGTTTTGTTTGCATCCATGGAAGCTGCCTTCATTTAAAGAGCCCTGGAGGGCAATTCATTACTTTAGTTGCCTTTGGTCAAAATGGTTCCCGGGCATTTTAGAGGAATATTGATCATTCAGCCCACTAAACTGTTTGCAGAAAGGCAGATGAAACCACTGCATGCCTTTCATAAAAATCCTTTCAATTATAGTTACAGAGTTTTATTTACACCTGTCAGTGCTGCCTTTTAGGGCTATGTTTTTCTTTCTGCAGAGTTGATCTTCACTCCATCATATCTTTAACTAGTGTAGGTCACAGTGATGGTGGCCAAATGCATGAGGAAAGATGGGACTCTGGTGGGATTCAGCTTCAGTTCAACCATTAGAGCTGTTCCCAAACACAGCAGGCCCTCAATTAACACCCTTTCAATATAACATTGGTGAGATGCTGAGAGAACTTAACTCTTGTTTTCATCAATTGGCCTATGGTAAAATTGATTTTGTTATATGTCATTTTGCTTATGATTGCAGAACCTATCACAACTTTAGTGAAGACTTAACTGTATTCCAGCTCTCACTCCTCCCAGACTCCAGGATTGTACTTTCCTGTGACTGGAGGCTGGGTGGTCACAAGACTTGCTGTAATGGGGAGATGGAAGTGGAAGTTGTGTGTGTCACTTCAGACACAGGTTTAAGAGCCAGTGGTGCATTACTGCATTCTCTTTTTCCGTTTGTTTTTCCCACTGCCATCATGGCCGGCCATGGTCTAGAGAGTGGCTCTCTCTTCAGCCTGGTGCCCAGACAGAACCATAAAGAAGTGGAACAAAGCTCCTGCTGATGATTGATAGAAACATGGCATAATTATCAACCTTAGCTGTTTTAAATTACCAAGACTGGAGGGCTATTTGTTATAGGAGCATAACCTATACCAGGGGTGGGCAACATTTTTGTGAGTGCGTGCCAAAACCAGCAAAATCTCTGACTCAAAATTCTTCTGCGTGCCAACCCTAATTTTTTTAGAACATGTTACGCCTACTTGATATCTCTTAAGGTGTATGTATGTGAAGAACCTTGAAGAAATAATAAAATTCATTCGAGTGACAAAAACACAGTATACGATGATGAAAAATACATTTATTTTTTAATGTATACATGTACACTGGTAGTCTGACAGAAAACTTTATGACTCCACTTGATATTATCAGTGGGACTTTTGCTGCTGCATCACTGATGACAGAGATTTTACATCAGGTTTATATTTTGTGACCTTCAGAGATATGCACGAGCTACTACTTTCATCCGTCAGGCTACTCCTATTACGAGACTTAACAAATTCATCACTGAGAACAAAGATTCACAAGCATATGTAGATGAAACCAAAACACTGGTCAAATCTAGGAAGGCAGGGAGAGTTAAGGCAGAGGCATAGAAATTGCTCTTCCCCTCTCTCGTCAATCCATGTCTATGGTCTTTAAGATAACTTGTTATGTAAAATTATTCATTTATCTAAGATGCACCTACCCTGAATTTATCTGAAAAATAAAAAAGTCGATATTAAGAAAAAAATTGTAAATGGAAGATTATAAGAGAGGGTTTCGCATGCCAGCAAAAGTTACTGTATTTATCTAAGATGCACCTACACTGAATTTATCTGAAAAATAAAAAAGTCGATATTAAGAAAAAAATTGTAAATGGAAAATTATAAGTCAGGGTTTCGCTTGCCAGCAAAAGTTACTGGCATGCCATGTTTGGCACGCATGCCAGGGGTTGCCCACCCCTGACCTATACTCTCTTATTACATCTTTTTTTAAGACTTAGTAGAAACTATCTTATAAGTGCCAATTAAAAGGGATTGAGTTTAGGAGTCACAATAACTGAATGAGAGCATCATCTCTTATCTAAATGGAGCAAATTAATTAGAGTTTTGTATTTATATAATTACTAGTAGCCCGTTGCACGGGGGGGGGAGGGGGGGCAGGGAAGGGTCCCTCAGCCCGGCCTGCACCCTCTCCAATCTGGGACCCC
>NW_005356635.1:5076140-5094074 GCF_000412655.1 Myotis brandtii
AGCCTGGTTGCCCCCAACTGCCCCCCATGCTGGCCTGATCACCCCCAACTTCCCCCCCACTGGACTGCTTGCCCCAGCTCCCCCCTGGTGCCAGTCTGCTTGCCCACAACTGCACTGCCTGCTGGCCTGATCACCCCCAACTGCCCTCCCCTCCTGGCCTGATCGCCCCTAACCACCTCTGCCTCAGCCCTGCCACCATGGCTTTGTCCAGAAGGACGTCTGGAAAGTTGTCTGGAAGGTATCCCGGTCTAATTAGCATATTACCCTTTTATTAGTATATATTGACCAAATTGCTTCTCTCTCTCTGTAATAACTTCATTATTAAACAGAAGGAGAAATCATGGGGGCTTCTGGGCCACAAACTGCCATTGTTACTTTCACTTTGAGATTTTGTTTGGACCCTTATGTTCATTGCAGCATTATTTACAACAATCAAGATTTGGAAGCAGCCCAAGATGGGCATCAGTAGATGAGTGGATAAAAAAAGCTGTGGTACATTTACACAATGGAATACTACTCAGCTGTAAAAAAGGAAACCTTACCTTTTGGGACAACATGGATGGACCTGGAAAGCATTATGTTAAGCAAAATAAGCCATTCAGAGAATGACAAGTACCACACTTATGTGTGGAATTTGAAGGCCAATTTTATTCTCTTTTTTTTTTCATTCTTGGGATAAGATTTTTTAAACTTATTTTTATTGAATTTATTGGGGTGACATTGGTTAATAAAATTATAGGTTTCAGGTGTACATTCCTACAATACATCATTTGTATATCGTATTTTGTGTTCACCACCCCAAGTCAAATCTCCTTCTATCACCATTTATTGCCCCTTTACCCTCTTTGACTTCTCCCGACCCGCTTTCCTTCTAGTAATCACCATACAGTTGTCTGTGTCCATCAGTTTTTCTTTCTTTTTCTTTATTTGCTTAATCCCTTCCCCCTTCTCATCCAGCCCCCAATCCCCTCCTCTATAACACCTGCCAGTTTGTTCTCTATATTCATTAGTCTGTCATGACTTTATTAGTGCTTTTTGACCCAGCAATTCTACTTCTGGGAATGTATCCAATGAAACCTAAAACACTAATTTAAAAGAATATATGGACCCCTATGTTCATTGCAGCATTATTTATAACAGTCAAGATTTGAGGCAGCCCAAGTGCGCATCAGTCAATGAGTGGATTTACACAATGGAATACTACTCAGCTCTAAAAAAGGAAATCTTACATAGGGGACAACATGGATGGACCTGGAGAGCAATATGCTAAGTGAAATAAGCCATTCAGAGAAAGACAAGTATCATATGGTTTCACTTTTGTGTGGAATTGAATGCCAATTTTATTACTATAGAACATGTTGCTCTGAGTAAGTCACTTCATTTCGTAGGCCTCAGTTTCCTTACTATGGAGAAGGACAAAATTCAAGTAGTAAGAAATGAAAGCAATAACATTATGTGCTTAACGCATAGTTCACAGAAATCAATAGTAAGTGGAACCTAGAATCAAGTCTTTTGGCTCTTCTAGTTTCTGAAAAGTGTTGCTAAAGCTTAAGCAATTTTGTCACAAGTCTAGATCTTCTTGTGAGAGACAGGCCTAAAGTAACAAAAAGGATTTTTCAATGAGATTAAAGCGTTTGAAATGTGAGGGCTTTGTTATTTCTTTGTTTTTATTTTTGTTGTTTCTTTAGTTAGTGCTTGATTGAAGTATAATCTACGTATGGAAAGATACACAAGTCCTAAGAGAAGACGTCGGGGAATTTTCTTTCACAAAGTTAACACACTTGTAATCAGCACCCAGAAACCCTCCCTGTCACCACCCCCTAGCAGGGGATTACCACTATCCTGACTTCTATTAGGCTGACTTCTAACCACAGTGATTAATTTGGCTGCTTTTTTAACTTCACCGAAGAGTACCTGATATCGTCTTTTGGGCTGTCCTTCTTTCATTTAACAGTAGATTTATCCTGGTCTTGGTATGAAGTGGCAGTTTGCTCTGTAGTCACCCCAACCCAGCCATTCCATTGTGAGGGACACTTGGGAAGTTTCTAAGTTTGAGCTGTTTTTAACAGTGGACATTTTAATGCTTGTCTTTTGGTTGATATTATTTCCTTATATTTTCAGGTTTAAGTTTCAGGAGGTAAAGATCCTTACTCCTAATTAGGAGGATCTAGCTCTGTGGCAAAAGATTGCATCTTGGAGCATCTCCCTAGTGATGAAAGAGAACAAGCAGTTCTGTAGTCCCAGGTAGGGAGAGAGGGAGATACAGAGGGAGGGAGGGAGGAAGCTCCTTGGAGTTAGAGGAGTGAGTGTTGCTGAGCGCTACCCTCCTAGCAGGAATTCCATTGTCTCTTTAGTTTAGTCCTTGAGCCTCAGGCAATGACACTGGATGGAATTCTCTGAGAAGCATTTTCTGGAGCAGCATTGTTGTGTCAGAGTAGTAAGTCAGTAAAAAATGGTAGAGGCTTAGAAGAAAAATATTTTTTCTAGACTTGCTTTTCAAACTTGAAGGAATCTTGTAGACAAACAAAATATGTCAAATACTAAATCAAAATGCATTAAAATTCATAAAGGAGAAAGAGAGTGTGAGCAATTGACAATTCACCCAATTCCATTGCTAATAGATATTGAAGTTCACAGCCCTCCTCCCACCAAATCTAATGTTGAGTGTGTAATCATATTAAAGATTGTAACTGATCCTTAAGCATAACTTTTTCTTTATTCTTTTCTTCATAAAACCATGAAATTATAAAAGAATAAATAAGAGACAGCATGCCAATAAATTTGTCAGTTGAAATGTTACACTTGTTCTCATTCCTGAAGTATGAGGCTCTTTTTGGCCTCCCAGAATGTAAGAACTGCCTGCTGTTAATCCTTCCCACCTACCTGAATCTCCTGCTTCTCTCTTTCATCATGTTTTTCTTTATGCATGCTGTGATTCGCTCATCCACTAGTTACTGGCCAAAAGAAAGCAGCTGTTTAGTTCAATTAAAGTAACTTATTGAAAATAATGATAATAATAATAATGTAACTTATTGAGTACTTTATGTGCATTCTCTCTAATCTGCCCTGCAGTTTTGAATGTTATTATCCCTGTTTTGCATATGAGAAAACTAAGGCTCAGTGAGGTTAAGATCTGAGGCTTAAAAAATCCAAGATCACTATTTAGACAGAAGCGTTCTCTTGCTTTCCATCTTTCTACCTGGGGATGTTTGTGTTGAGACTTACACTCTCAACCCAAAGCTATAAAAGTTGAACAAATGGTGCCTGGTATCCTGAGAGCTCTAGTTCACATTGGAAGGCTATTTTGTCCCTCAGGGAACATTTGACTATGTTTGGAGACAGCCGTAGGGAGGAAGATACTACTAAGATCTAGGAATGGAGGCCAGGATACTGCTGAAGATATTCCAATACACAGGACAACCCCACAACAAAGAATTATCTAGCCTAAAATGTCCATGGTACTGAGGTTGAGAAACCTGCCTTACAGAGTGTTTGCACATCATAATAGTGTTTATTATGCCTAGAAGAGTGATTGATTGCATTTGAAGGAGTCAATGAGAGATGATTGAAAATACCTTTCAAATTAAAATATTCTTCCTCTTAAAAACCCCATTTCTCAGTATCTAGTGCATAGAAATAAAATCACCCATACATAAGAGTGTATATGCACAGGGATATTATAGTAGCACTAGTGGCCCGGAACATGAAATTCAGGCTGGCCATACCCCCTTCAGGGTGGGGGTCCCCACTGGGGTGCCTGGCCAGCCTGGGTGAGGGGATGATGGCTGTTTGCAGGCTGGCCACATCCCCCAGTGGGGACTCTTACTCCATGGGGGTGTGGCCAGTCTGGTAAGGGGCTAAGGGCCGTTTTCAGGTTGGCCACAGCCCCTTCAGGTTGGGGGTCCCCACTGGGGTGCCTGGCCAGCCTGTATGAGGGTCTGATGGCTGTTTTCAGGCTGGACAAGCCTCCCAGTGGGGACCCTCACCCCATGGAGGTGGGGCCAGCCTGGGTGAGGGGCTGAGAGCCATTTTCAGGCTGGCCACACACCCCGGCGACCCAGGCTCCCTGCCCCTCCTTTTTTTTTTTCCAGCCCCTCCTTGAGCAGAGGCCAGGGCCAGCGACCCAGGCCCCCAGCCACTCCTTGAGTGGAGCACAGGCCCCCAGCCTCTCCTTGAGCAGAGCCCAGGGTGGGCTGGAAGCCTGGGTCTCCCCAGTGACCCAGGCCCCCAGCCACGCCTTGAAGGCCAGGGCCGGCGGGAAGCTTGGCTTCCTCCGTCACCAGGAGCAACACAAGCCTCCTGCTTGCTCCAGCTCCATGGCTGCCGCCATCTTCAGTCATCTTTAGTCTTCGCTCCACGCCTGCGTATGCAAATTAACCACCATCTTTGTTGTGTTAATTTGCATACTCATCCTGATTGGCTGGTGGGCGTAGCAGAGTGACACCAATTTGCATGTTTCTCTTTTATTAGTGTACATTATTCTTTGTGGCAAAAATTTAGTAACAAAGTGAATGTCTTTTAATTCGCAGTGAATGTGTGAGACAGAGTTACTACATTTATGTCATTGAATGTGCAGTCAATAAAAAGAACTGTGTTAGAGCCAAATCAGTTGTGAATGGGACTCTCTGAAAGGCTGAGAGGGACATGCTGAGGCACCTCAAATAGCTCTTTTCCTATTTAACACAGATCTTGATTTGTACCGTCTCCCAGGGAAAGAGGGTGGTTTGCTCCTCCTTCTGATTCCACATGGAAATTCCTGCATATTTAGCTCTTAATTGCTGCTTCACTCAGGAATGAAGCCACCATTGATAATCATAAAGGTACCAACAGTAAGTTTTCCCAGCTTTCTACAAAATTCTGACTCGTGGTCTGGGCCCTCCCTACATCACTTTAGAGCCAAGCAGGCTCTGTGATGCAACTCCATTCTGCAGGAGACATGGTCCTCACAACAAACATCTGAAACAAACCCCTTATCTGAGCAGAAGCTCTTCTGCCTACACTTCCCTGACTCCCTGGTAACAGCTTGGTTGTAACAATTTGGTGGTCTGTCTTAGTCTGCTTGGGCTGCTATAACAAAATACCAAAGACTGGCTGGCTTAAACCACAGACATTTATTTCTCACAGTTCCAGAGCCTGGAAGTTCAGGACCAAGGTACTGATTCAGGTTGTTTTAGTGAGCAGGATGCAAGAATGATTTCTTTCCCAGGTTCTTGTCCAGATGGATTTGAAGACTGAAGCCACAAACAAAAGGTGGTATGTGAAGAGTACAGAAACTTTATTGCAAGAAAATACTACCTCTAAAACCTTACTTCTAAATTCTAAGCCTAAGACTCTGTCCCCCATGGCACAGGGGGCTCAGAGGGGTCACCTAAGAAAGGTGTCCTCTAAGTTCTTAATCCTAAGACTCTGTCCCTCCTAGACAGACAGAGGGGCCCCTAAGAATGGTGACCACTGCTTTCTTTGTCTTGAGGCATTAAATATGCTGGAGACCCTCCTTTTCTACCATGGGACCTTAGCCCTGTAATCAGCTCCCATGACCCCCACGTCCGCACTTTTCCTCCATTTGGTCATCTTATCTGTTTAGGTTGGAGTCACTTTTGATTTTATCTTATAGCTTTCTCCCAATTGTGCTGGCCTGGGGATGTTTTATCTTATAGCTTTCCCAGCTGCTCAGGACAGGGCTACCTTTGATATAACTCATGGTCACTTTAATTGCTCAGGCCAGAAATGTTTCCATCTGCCTGAACCCCTCCCTCCCAAGGCATTTCTCTATCCTCTGTACAAGTATGATAAGCACTCTGGTGTCTTCAAGTCCCCATCTATGCATTCCCCTCCCATGGACCCTCTGTATTCCCTAAACCTTCCTAATTAAGCTAGCTAGCTACCCTTATCAGTAACAGCAGATTCAGTTACTGATGACAGCCCTCTTCCTGGATTTCAGACAGCAGCCTTCTCGCCATGTCCTCCTCACATGGTAGAGAGAAGAAGCCCTAGTGTCTTTTCCTCTCCTTATCTATAAAAATAAAAGCATAATATGCTAATTAGATCGGACAGACGAACGACCTTCCAGATGTCATTCTGGACATCCTTCCCGATGAAGCCTTGGTGGCAGAGGCTGAGGCAGAGCTGGTTAGGGACGATCAGGCAGGCAGGCAGGCAGAGTCGTTAGGGGCAATCAGGCAGGCAGGCGAGAGGTTAGGAGCCAGCGGTCCTGGATTGTGAGAGGGTGCAGGCAGAGCTGAGGGACACCCCACCCCCATGCATGAATTTCGTGCACCAGGCCTCTAGTAAGGGTAATAATTCCATCTGGGGGGCTCTACCCCCATGACCACATCTAAACCTAACTACCTTCCAAAGGTCTCACCTTCAAATCACATCACATTGGGAGTTAGGGCTTCAACATATGAATTTGGGGGAGACACAGACATTCAGTCCATAGCATGATCTCTGAGGCATTACAGTTCAGTCATCAGGAACACAGGCCCTGGGACAGACTAAATCCTGGTTCTTCCATTTACCAGCCATGACCTTGGGAAAGTTATTTAGCCTTTCTATGCCCCAGTCTCCTCATCTATAAAATAGGTTAGGAACAGTATCTATTTCAAAAAGTGGTTATGAGAATAAATTAGTTAAGACATGTAATGGCTATAGAGCAGTGCCTTGGTCATACAAAGAACTCAGTAAATGTGATTATCATTATTCCCTTCTGGATTCATATATGTCTTAAATTAATCTCTTCTCAAAATACCTAACCTGGTTTAAGTACCCCAACAGCTTTCTTTCTATCCCAACCTTTGGTTGAATCATCCAGCTTAAAAATAAAACAAAGAAGTATTTATTACACAAACAATATTATAGTAATGGGGATTCATGAAGGACATGGCTGAAGTTCCTGGGGGTGGGAGAGAGAGAGAGAGTTATTTCAGCAGTTCTCCACAGCCATCCCAGTTTGGGGACAGTAGGGAGGGTGCTGTACCCAGCACGTTCTGTACTTGCAAAGTTGCTCTTTTCCATTTTCAGAAGCTCTATTTAGCCATTGTAATTTATGGCTTTCTTCAAAGCTAAGTATAGACAAAGCATAATAATAAAGCAAACTAGCTCATGCTGAGCTGAAATGAGTAGTGTTCTCTCACCAAATTCTCTTGTGAGCTTTAATAACTTCTTTAATTTCTCTGTTATTTTCCAATATTGTATACCTGTTCCAGAAGTACTCATATTGTCTTTCCTAAACTGGCTTTCCTATGCTGGGGAAATGACCAAATTATTCTGCTCTCATCCTCCTGCCATTCCTCTATTTTTTGGTTTTTAGCTCCCATTCAATTTAGCAGTTGTTGATCATGGTGAGAGGCTATAATTGAGTGAGTACCGGTGATGCAGTGACTTGTCAGAAAATTTCATTCGAGGGATACCATTTCCAGGACATGGGGAGAGAGAATGAGTAGAACATACATACTTATTGTACTTGCTTGGGAACTAATAGAGTGGATTTCAAAGTGGAGTTAGCTTGGGTTATTTTCTTTGACTACATGACACACTATTCCTTTTCTTGTTTTTTAGGTTTAATATAGCCTCTAACAGAAGGCAGGAAAATTCCCTGTCTGGGTTGAGACACAGACACTGTTTTAAACTGTAAGATCTCAGGAAATGTAACACATAATGCTCACCATGTCACGGGAACTCAGCAAACACGAGTTAAAATCTTCAGGCACAAAGATCCATGCTCAGAAAAGACCATGGATTGGCCAGAGGTTACCATAGGCTGCTTCTACAGATTATGTGTTTCTATGTTTGAATCTTCCTACCTAAAAAACAATGTCTGGTACCAAAATTTCATAGTACCAGTATAAGAAGTGTGAGTAGCTGTAGCTAAAGTTTAGGATGAAAGGGGCAGAAGAGACCTGCCTCTTTTCTGGGCTGTGAGAGGCTCTGGGGTACTTTCCAGGACCATCTGAGATGCTCTTCCACTCACATTCTCTCTGGACTGATTGCCCACAGTTTCTTGAGCAGTCTGTGCTCTTCAGCACCTCTGTGCCTTTGCTTCTTCTGCCTGAAGCAACTCTTCCTACAGGTGCACTCACTGCCCCCACCAGACCCCATTCAAACAATGCCAAGTCCGGAGCCAGCTGGAATTAATCCCCACCTCCAGTGCATTCTCACGGCATTCACTTCATGACTCTCTTGTTATACTCCAGTGTACATGCTTCTAAAAATCAGACCTGGAGTAGGGAGTTGGGTCTAAGAAGTTATTTGGGAAGAGATCCCAGGAAGCACTTTGAGGGAGTAGAGTGAGGCCAAGAAAGAGGAAAAGCCAATACTGTAATGTTGTTTCAATGAGCAGTTTAGTGTGGTGAGCAACTGCGGCTCAGCCCCATCGGAGACCTCCTGAGAGTCTGGGTGGCACCCGCTCAAAAGTGTCCTCCTGAAGGGCAAACATCTGGCATCCTCACTGGATGTGAGTTGTTCTGTAGATACCAATTCTCTGACACTGCTCATCTGCCTCCAACTGCTGAGCTGCTCCAAGGCTAAAGAACAGCTCCATGTGCAGTCACAGCCCCTAGGGGAACTGTCCAGAGTGGAAGGAGGTGGAGGTTGAAGGGATATGACTTGACAAGGACAGCTTGCTACAAGGATACTAAGCAAATATCTATTGAAATACTGACTATGTGCCAGAGAGTAATCAGACATGCCTTGTCCTTGACCTTGGGGAACTAACAGTCTCACAGAAAAGACAGGCAATAAACAAATAATTACAATGACGTTGCAGACTCAATCCCCTGTAGGAGGCCTGCAAGAGGCAGCCAATTGATGTTTCTCTCTATCCTTTTTTCTCTCTCTAAAATCAATAAAAACATATTCTAAAAAACAATCTGATCTGATAAGAATCAAATGATAGGTTTTGTATCAGGTGGTGGTAATGTCAGTGTTGTTTCAGTGAGCAGTTTAGTGTGGTGAGCAACTGCAGCTCAGCCCCATCGGAGACCTCCTGAGAGTCTGGGTGGCACCCGCTCAAAAGTGTCCTACTGAAGGGCAAACATCTGGCATCCTCACTGGATGCCAGATGTTTGCTCACCACACTAAACTGCTCATTGAAACAACATTGACTGACATTTACCACCCACTGATACAAAACCTATCATTTGATTCTTATCAGGTTAGATTGTTTCTTAGAATATGTTTTTATTGATTTTAGAGAGAGAGGAAAGGATAGAGAGAAACATCAATCGTCTGCCTCTTGCAGGCATCCTACACGGGATTGAGCCTGTAACCTCAACATATGCCCTGAATGGGAATCAAATGGGCAACCTCATGGTGCATGGGACAACACTCAACCAACTGAGCCACACTGGCCGAGGCTTAACAGATTAGATTTCTATTTTGTAAGAAGGGGGAGTTCATTTTTCCTATAGATTGTAGGGACAGAGAATAATTTTGGTGAAAATTTTTTGGTGTCATTTTATATTCTAGGTTGATGGAGTTGGATTTGAAGTAGACATAAAAGGAAATGAGAAATAGAAATGTAGAAACACAACCTGCTGATTTCTTTTTCTTTTTTTTCTTGAAAAATGACCTATTAAAATAGCTAAGTAGATACTCGATTCAAAAAATCAGAGGCCAAAGTATATTTTCTTGCCTTGCCTGATAAATAATATTCAGTGAATGTTAAAAAGCAGCCCACAAATGGAAAGAAAAATGCCCTAAAAGTGGGCTTGTCTGTTATGACTTCAATTTGAGATGAAGAAGGGAGTGATAGAACCAACAGAACTGTTGATCACAGTTTAAAAATATAGTGTCTTTAAGGCCTTTCAGTTTCTGGCCCACCATGTGAGGAACTTGATATTTACTGAAATGAATTGAAAACTTGCATTCACACAAAAACCTGCACAGATCTTTTTTGTTTTGTTTTTTTGTTTGTTTGTTTGTGTTTTTTTTTTGCACAGATCTTTATAGCTACTTTATTCATAGTTGCCAAAATTTGGAAGCAACCAAGATGTCCTTCAATAGGTGAGTGGATATAAAACTGTGGTGCATCCAGACAATGGAATATTCAGTGCTGAAAAAACATGAGCTATCAAGTCATGAAACAACATGGAGGAAACTTAAATGCATATTACTGTGTGAAATAAGCCAATCTGAAAAGACTATGTATGCTATAATTCTGACTATATGACATTCTGGAAAAGGCAAAACTATGAAGACAATAAAAAGAACTATGATTACCATTGGTTGTGCGGGAAGGAACAATGAACAGGCAGAACACAGAGAGGTTTTAGGGCAGTGACATTATTCTGTATGATGCTATAAGAGTGGATAGATGTACATATTTGCCAAAACCCATAGAATGTCCATCAAGAGTGAACCATAATGTAAACTAGAGATGTTAGGTGATAATTATGTGCAATGTATGTTCACTGATTGTATTGAATGTACCATCATGGTGAGGGATATTGATAGTTGGGGAGGCTGTGCATGTGTGGGTACAGGAGTATACGGGAATTCTTTGTACCTTCTGCTCAATTTTGCTATGAACCTAAAACTTCTCTAAAAATAAATTTTATTAATTAAGTAATGATTGGATTGTTAGAAACACAAACCTGTGTTTTGACAAATTAAAAATAATATTTTTTAATCGTGGCAAAGCTAATTAACTTTAGGGTGACATAATTTGACATGATAATTCATGGTGTCTTTTTACATTTATATTTAAATTAAATGTAATTCAATAAAGTACTTATTATGGATTCTACTGCCACTCACTTTGACAAGTACTATTGAGAAATATTAATCTTAAAATACATAGTTCAGAGATGCCAGATCATCTTTATTCATAAAATTATGTTCCCAGAAACAGTCTAGGATTCTTTTACACAATTGTGCATCCCTGAATTTCATTCCCATATTTGTATTCTCTGCCTCACTCCCTAAGCAAACTAAGGGCTCCACATAATTGTACATGATTTGCAATATGCAACTTTGCTTTAGATTTTAAGTTCAGAGTATATATTGGTGTGTAATTGTTAAACTATTTATATATTGTCCTAAATACAGATAATAACTGTTTTAGCAGTCTTATCTATCAACAAAAGACATTTTGTCCACAGGGAGATTAGGCAACTGAGTGATCATCTTGTGCCAACTCTGTAAGAGTAAGAGAATGTAACAAATTTGGGGGCCAGCTTCACCTAACTTCTCCTTAGAGTCAAGAAACATTTCATTGATACTACTGATGTCTTCTTCTGCAACTTACCCTGAATAACACACGCTTTTAAGTGGGATCACCAAGACTTTTGTTTTTGTTAATCTTTCTTCCTACCTACTTTGTTTTTACTAAGCATACCTTATGGATGTAGTGAAAACCTTTGGGGCAAGATGTTTGTTTGTTTGAAAAGCTTCTGTAGGAGGGATTTCATTCAGGAATTCTTAACCACTTTTGCTCTATGGTCCCCACCAGCAGTCTGGGGAAACCTATGGATACCTTCCCAGAAACAGATCTGGAAAAAGAAGTGCCTCTACTATTTGAATAGAATGGAAGCCTGGGTAGCACCTTGAACTTAGGATAATGAATGAATGAATGAGCAAACAAACAAGGAAAGGAAACTGGTAAAGGATTTTTATGAAACTTGTGAAAAGCTTCTGATGGAATGCTGGTGGCTTTGTTATAACAAATACCCTCTAGGTAGTCCCAAGCTTATCTGTTTTGTCATATGAGCATTCCAATCAGGACATTTCAAATATTAAATGTCCCCATTTTTCATAAGGCTGGTTTAATTTGCAGACTTTCATTGAAGAGAGGTTAGACCCTGACAGATGACATTGCTCCCAGTGGGTTCTTCTCCCTTGGGGGCTCTGCAGGACTCCAAGCTGAGCATCATCAAAGGCCCTGTCAGGAGCTTAAGTATATCAGAATGACCTGGACCTGGCATTTGGTGGGGCCCAGGGCATCTGGGGGCAAGACAGGAATTCACAATGAGAAAGTTGCTTGTGCCCTGTGTTGGAGATCCTTTCAATTAAAGCTTTTAACTGTTTTTCACAAGCAACCCCCAGGAACTAGCTCTGATGGATGGCAGGCTAACATAGCAAATGACTCGCTCATCTCACTGCAAACATTCTCAAACCTCAGATATTCTTCCTTCTACAGAAAGCTCCCTGCACTCCTGACAGGGACTTAGAGCAAGAAGCTTTAAGAAATGTTGATTTTACTTAAATAAATTAAATAAATGCACAAATGCAAATTTCAGCAGAAATTATTCCTGTTGCTTGTTTTTGTCTTTGAGTCACTAAAGTTGAAGAGAACAACATCACAGACTGGGTGGTAACCTGGTATTGGGAGCGGAACAGCCCTAATTAAAATCCCAGCTCAGCTACTTATTGTGTGACTCTAGGCCAGGGGTGGGCAACCCCTGGCACGCGTGCCAAACCCTCTCTTATAATCTTCCATTTACATATTTTTTCTTAATATCGACTTTTTTATTTTTCAGATAAATTCAGTGTAGGTGCATCTTAGATAATAAAAAATTTTACACAGGTTATCTTAAAGACCATAGACATGGCTGACTTTGAAATGCAGTTGATTGAATTTCAGAGTAGCTTAATTTGGAAGCAGAAATGTATTGACCTTAGAGTTGACTTGGAAACATTGAAAAAAAGCTATTAGAGACAGGAGTACCAGAGAGAAGTGTCGAAAACAAACTATTGAGGACTTGGAATGCCATTCCAGAAAATTTTTTCTGTTTAAAAAACTTTGCAACAGCGTTACTCTCCATGTTTTCATCCACATACGCTTGTGAATCTTTGTTCTCAGTGATGAATTTTGTTAAGTCTTGTAATAGGAATAGCCTGACAGATGAAAGTAGTAGCTCGTGCATATCTCTGAAGGTCACGAAATATAAACCTGATGTAAAATCTCTGTCATCAGTGATGCAGCAGCAAAAGTCCCACTGATAATATCAAACGGAGTCATAAAGTTTTCTGTCGGACTATCAGTGTACATGTATACATTAAAAAATAAATGTATTTTTCATCATCATATACTGTGTTTTTGTCGCTCGAATGAATTTTATTATTTCTTCAAGGTTCTTCACATACGTACACCTTAAGAGATATCAAGTAGGCGTAACATGTTCTCAAAAAATTAGGGTTGGCACGCAGAAGAATTTTGAGTCAGAGATTTTGCTGGTTTTGGCACGCATTCACAAAAAGTTTGTCCACCCCTGCCCTAGGCAAATCATTTAACTTCTCTGAGCCCCCTTTCCCTCATCTCTGCAATGGGAGTAAAAATACCCATCAGTTTCATTTCTAGCAAAAGCAGGGACCTAGTCAGTACCTAAGCTGTAATTGCTATTATTTATGGGCCCAACTATAAAGAGCCATGCATATAAATGATGATATGTATGTACATATGTACATACATTAGATATCTATCTATCTATTTACACATATACTATACATATATATGAATCAACATTTGAAACTGAAAAATTGAAATTTAAAAATGGAACTCCCATTTGACCCAGTGATCCCACTTCTAGGACTATATCCCAAGAAACCAGAAACACCAATCAGAAAGGATATATGCACCCCTATGTTCACAGCAGTACAATTTACAATAGCTAAGATTTGGAAACAGCCTAAGTGCCCATCAGTAGATGAGTGGATTAAAAAACTGTGGCACATCTACACAATGGAATACTATGCCGCTATAAAAAAGAAGGAACTTTCACCATTTGCAACAGCATGGATGGAACTGGAGAACATTATGCTAAGTGAAATAAGCCAGTCAGAGAAAGATAAATATCACATGATCTCACTCATATGTGGGATATAATGATCAACATAATTTGATGAACAAGAATGGATTCAGAGACAAATGGTAGGGGAGGGAGCATTAGAGAGCAACCAAAGGACTTGTATGCATGCATATTAGCATAACCAATGGACACAGACACTGGGGCGGTGGGGACTTGCCCAGGGTGGGAATGGCTGAGGGGGGAGGGGGTCAATTGGTGGAAAAGGAGATATGTAAAACTTTAAACAATAAAAAAATAAATAAAATAAATAAAACTGAAAAAAATGCATACAAAAAATTCAGATTTGCTGTATCTTTTGTCTCTTTTTTATATTTTATATTTTTTATTTTTATTGATTTCAGAGAGGAAGGGAGAGGGAGAGAGAGGTAGAAACAACAATGATGAGAGAGAATCACTGATCAGCTGCCTCCTGCACGGCCTCTACTTGGGATCGAGCCCGGGCATGTGCCCTTGATCAAAATCGAATCCAGAACCCTTCAACCCGCAGGCCGATGCTTTATCCACTGAGCCAAACTGGCCAGTGCACGATTTGCTTTTTCTTTTGAAAGCAAAATCCAATCTGGCAACACTGGGCTGTGTCTGAGTGGCAACTGCCCCTACAGTGACAAGTGGGCACAATCTCACCACTTCTGGACCACTTCACTTATTCTGGGACCAGCCTTTTGGCATTTGACTGTGCCATTTTCTGTCTGCATCCCCACCCCACCCCATCCCACCCTATCCTGGTCTTGAGGCAAGAACTCTTCAGAAAGCCAGAGGCAAACTCCAGTGGGTATTTACTTTCAATAAGGGACCTCCTTTGTCTATCAACTTATTAGATAGTTAAACTTGGAAGAGAGGGATTCAGAGATGAGCCAATTCTCTAAATTAAAAATTATTTCTGGTCTAACCCTGTTCATTGAGGCCCTCTCCTCTGCCTTTTGCAATGGTTGCCTGGTTGAGCAGATGGTGCTGCTGAAGGAGGGAAGTGATGGGTCCCAGGGCACATGTCAGCTGTGATAGTATTTTTCTGGCCAGGCAACTCCATCCTTAGGGAGTGTGTCGATAACCTGAGACTTTCTGTTCTGGTTCTCACATGATTGGAGGGTACCACATTCAGTGGGGCCAGGGTGGTAGACCCCCTGCAATGTGCAGGAAAATCCCCTCAATAAAGGATTTGCCATCTCCCTCCCAGCTTTTGAATGGCCTGGTAGATATTCATATGGTTGAAAAATTTACAATTATCTGAGCCTAGAACCCAACTCCATTATACATACAAATACAAAGTGTTCTCAGATAGTTTTAATAAAAGTTAATAGGGCCTGAGGTGCTGTGTAAATGGATAGAAAAGTGTACTTTATTTGGAAATTTACCAAGAGTTGGTCTCCACTTCAGAAACTACCTGAAAGCAGCACTGTTCACTATATTTGAGGTGACAATTCAACCAACTGAGTCAGTCTGCTGGTGTAGATGCCTCATTTAGTGTAGTTTTTACCTGTAGTGGCAAATGTCTGATTATTTCATTAAGGATAACATATGGGAAAATTTGTACTTCTGTGAAAAACTGGGCCCTATCTACAGCACTCCCCTCTGGGTTTATCTGAGTCTGATTCTATGGGAGCTATTCTACAACTCTGCAAAATGTAGCTAACTTGTAACAATGCAAAAATAATTTCTGTCTGCAGACTTCCAAATTCTGTCTTGTCTGGTGGAGGTTAAATTGATTTCTCTTCCCCACTGTCAAAGAAACTAGTTTTGACTATATTTGTACATCATTTCAATATTCCTGATCTCTTGAACAGGTTATAACATTTGCCTAGTTCCTCAATTATAAGTTAATTAAAATATATACATATGTTCATTTTTATATCTGATGAGAGTCATGATTTTACCTGTCTGTGTTTTTAAATAATCTTTTAGCAGTAGTCTTCTCTGGATATTTATAAATTGAGATATATATCTTATTGAAATTCCTTTCTGTTCTCGCTTTATGAGAGGATGTTATATTTATTTTTTAATATGCGATATATAAATTTCATTTACGATAATAAAAAGGCTATTCAAATATTTGTTATAAAAGGGAGCATGGGGTCTGAATGGGTTATAATCACAGGTTCCACCACAAGCCCACATATGTAACTGATCAGCTAGGTCATTATTTTTCCCAGTCAGACAGAAAGTTCTAGAGCTCCAAGCTCTTTAGAGCAACCACTAAGCTGTGAATTGTTTTGGGAACCAAAACAATTTGGTTAGGACAGTTATAAAGTAGTTCTTTATGAGTACCACTAACCCAAATTTCTTTTTTCACTATCCATGCCCCCACCCCCAAATCATTAAAAGCCAAGAGTTTTCCAGACATACCTTAGGTAATGTCAAAAAAAACCACATGAAGGCACCTTCCCTTATTCCCCCTTCCTTGAGACATATTTTCACCCCAAGGTGAAACCCCCACAGAGTACACATTCCCCACATCACTTCCAGGTAATCCTGAGTAAGCCTTAGACCCAACTATTATGACAAATTCACCTGATGTCACATTTCAGAATCTAGAAAGTCTGGTGTTTCAGGCTGAAATTTCTTTCACCGCAGGAAAAAACAGTGAGGTGGCATATCCATCTTGGTGCCATAAATTTCACCCTTAGCTGCTGGCTGGGAATATCTTCAGCTGACAATGATGAATGAAAGAGAAAAAAGATCCACTCCTGGTTTACTCCTGTTTCAAGATATCACTTTTCTTTTTATTAAATAAACATTTATCCCCCAAAAAGTACAGGAGATCTTGAAAAATAAAAATAAACTTTAGAAAAATTATGATCCTGACTTATATATTGCTTTTATTAGAGGATAATTTGCACATATTTTTTCCTTCCACCCACCAAGAGGAATATGCATAATAAATGGAACTAAGCTTGGCAGGAAATCTATCAATAAGGTTAATTTAAAGTGTAGGCAGGATAGCAAATCTCCATATGGATATCAAGGGGTTTGTTCTTATTTCAAAACCAATTAACTTCCAGATGTATGAACATGCCTCTCTGAAGATCCAGATAGAAGCAAATCCCAGCAATGTGAACATCCACTGCCCCACTCTAATAAGGCCTCTAGCAATTCACTTTTAGGATCACATAATATGGGAGCCAGGCTGAGGCTAGATGTGGTGCTGTGCTGGTGAGCAGGAGCTCAAGACCTGGCAGCCAGGATTCAAACTCTGGTACCATCACCCACAAACTCAGAGTTTATGAGATACAAAATTCCCTAAGCCTCAGTTTGCGCATCTGTGAAATAATGACGGTATATAGTACTGTGTAATGTTACAGATAATATACATGGTTGAGATGAATATACTATAGATAACCCATAAAAATTCTTAGCATTGTGCCTGACATTATTATAATTATGAAATATTTAAGACGATTATTTTTAATGCTATAAATTAGTGAGGGTTATGTATGTAGAAATATGGGAGAATATCATTTTAGAGATTAATGATTTTAAAAGAGCAGCTTCTCCAAAAAGGAGATAAGAAAGTTAAGTCCTCAAAAAATGACAGAATTTTTTTATTATGTTTTTATTGATTTTAGAGAGAGGGAAGGAGAGGAAGAGAGGAATAGAAACACCAATGATGAGAGAGAGTCATTGATTGGCTGCCTCCTGTACACCTCCGGGATGGAGCCTGAAACCTGGGCATATATGCTGATCAACTGATTCATGTGTCAATGCTCAGCCACTGAGAAACCCTGGCCAAGCGATAGAAGTTTTTTATTTTCAACATGGCAAACTTGGTTCTCCCTGGGGCATTGCTATTTTCTTGGCCTAAGTCCCTCATCAAAGACTGTATTGGGGAGAGCTCTAAGCCACTTTGAGGAAAAGATAGCTTTCCTGTTGATTCTATTGAGATTAAGTGTGTGCATAAAACACAATAAACAAGAATCTTGGGAAATGAAGGCCTGAAATGTCTTCAGTAGTAAGATATTTCTTTTTTTTTTTTTTTCAGTTGATCAGCAGCCTAGCCAGATTCTCTAGCCAGGTTCTAGCCAGGTTCTCCAGCCAGGTTCGGTCTTTTTCTTTCTTTCTTTCTTTCTTTCTTTCTTTCTTTCTTTCTTTCTTTCTTTCTTTCTTTCTTTCTTTCTTTCTTTTTTTTTAAAAATTC
>NW_005356635.1:5096297-5101942 GCF_000412655.1 Myotis brandtii
GGCTAGTACTTCCAGTACTATGTTGAACAGGAGTGGTGAGAGGGGGCATCCCTGTCTTGTTCCTGTTTTTAGGGGGAATGGTTTTAGTTTTTGCCCATTGATTATGATGTTGGCTGTGGGTTTGTCATATATGGCTTTTATTATGTTGAGGTATGATCCCTCTATTCCCAATTTGCTGAGTTTTTATCAAGAAAGGGTGTTGGATTTTGTCAAATGCTTTTTATGAATGGATTGATATGATTATGTGATTTTTGTCTCTCAATTTGTTTATGTGATGTATCACATTTATTGATTTGCAGATATTGTACCATCCTTGCATCCCTGGAATAAATCCCACTTGGACATGGTATATGATCTTTTTCTAATGTAGCTGGATCTAATTTCCTAGAAATTGGTTGAGGATTTTAGAATCAATGTTCATCAAGGATATTGGCCTGTAGTTCTCTTTCTTTGTGGTGTCTTTATCTGGTTTTGCAATTAGGGTAATGCAAACAAAGAGCTTGGAAGTGTGTCTTCTTCTTGAATTTTTTGGAATAGTCTGAGGAGGATATGTCTTAGTTCTCTGAATGTTTGGTAGAACTCCCCTGTATAGCCATCTAGACCAGGGCTTTTGTTTGCTGGAAGATTTTTGATTATTCACCCACTTGGCCCGATGACCAGCTGTCCCTCTCAAGCCCAGATCCCCATTCCAACCATTCTCCAGGTATCCTCTGCTCTTCATTGTTGTAAATTGTCTCCTCAGCTGTGTCTAATTTGTTAATTCTGGGTGGATGTTTTTCGATTTAGTTGTTTTTCCAGTCTGGCCCCAGGATGAGGCGCACAACATATCTGCCTCTTCAGCCACCATTTTCTCTTCCCCCAAGCCTCACACCTTTTCTCTGCAGTGTTATGAATGCAGCATTTCCATGTGTAGAGAGCTCAGGAGAGGCTTGGAGGCATGCCCCATGTGCTTTCAGGGAAGTCCTAGGGAAGGTAAAATCCACTTCTCAGGTTCTTCCTGAGCCCTGGGATTTGTAGTGAGGAGGGAAGAGAGGTATGCTGTGAGGTGGAGAATGTTCACAAATGATTCTCAAGTTTCTACTCAGGGCTTTTAGAAATCACATGGGTGGGTGATTGAAGGGATCTGAAGATGAGAGGAAGTAAACCACCAGGTCCTAGCCTTAGGAAAGCAAAGAGTGATGAGGACTGAACTGAGTCCACAGGAACCAAGGAGGTTTGCCTCTAGAGCAAAGCCCCAACATTATCCCCAAAGCCAAAATGAGGCACTGCTCAGAGCTCTGAAGCAAAGCACTCCAAGTGTGCAATAGCATCAGTATTACTGAGCATTTTCTAAAATTACTAGTTACACTCAGTTGAATCAACACTCCTAAATGCAATTAAGAATGTATTATATCTTAACTTCATGGATGAGCTCAGAAAAATACTCATTATCTTGTCTCACTGGGAGATACTTAGAGGCTTTGTGTTCTTGTCACAGTTGTAGGGGACAAACAAGGAAGGGAAAACCAGAGTTCCCCTGCCCATATGGGGCTGCCTTTTCAGCTCCTCCACACCCACACTCAGAACTTGTCATCCTCCTTCCTTCAACTTGGAAGCCTTCACTGAGAAAGCTGTGTGTGGCAAGGTTGGGAAATGCACCATCCTACCTGGTTCTAAATGCAAACCCAAAGCAGATGTCCTTGAGGGACCTCCAGGGGGTGGCTCATTGAGAGAGTTTGGCCCCAGGATAAAGGCAGAGGACTCAGAAAGGGCATGGTTTGGCCTCCCAGCCTCCCCAGTGGAGTCTCTCAAACCAATCCTTACCCTTTCCCTGGGAAACAATCAGCCCACAGGCCGGTTCCCTCTGTTCCCTCTTCTTCACAACTGTAAGGTGTTTCCAGAGAGGACTATGGGTGCTGGGCTTCAGCTCACCTCTGCAGAGAAGCTTTCCATTGGTTTGACAACCAGTTGTGCCAGATACTGTCTGCTTGGGAGTCCTCACCCCTTAGTGGTCCTTAAGAGGATATTCTACAGTCTCCTCACTCCAGTTGAGGTCTCTACATCAGCAATGTCAGCATCACCTGGGGACTTGCCAGCTATCAGAAGCCCTGTGGAAGCCTGGCTGAAATAGGGGACTCATCAGTTTGAACAGCACTCACCTAAGGTTACCTAATCTGAGATCAAAGCCCAGATCCACCATTTAGAACAAGTTATAAAGCATTATTAAAAGACTAGAGGCCCAGTGCACGAAATTTGTGCAGGAGGTGGGTATCCCTCAGCCCAGCCTGCACCCTCTCCAATCTGGGACCCCTTGGGGGATGTCCCTGTGGGATCGGGCCTAAACCAGCAGTTGGACATCCCTCTCACAATCCAGGACTGCTGGCTCCTAACTGCTCACCTGCCTGCCTGCCTGATTGCCCCTAACGGCTTCTGCCTGCCAGCCTGATCGCCCACAACTGCCCTCCCCTGCCAACCCAATTGACCCCAAATGCCCTCTCCTGCTGGCCCAATCACCCTTAACTGCCCTCCCCTGCCGCAACCCGCCTTCTCCATGCCACATGGAGCCTTGGGACCCCCAGGCCTCACCACGTGGAGCAGCCACCGGGCTCCACCTCTGCTGTGCACGTGGCCATCTTGTGGCAGCTATCTTGTGGTGGCCATCTTGTGGTGGCCATCTTTGTGGCGGCCATCTTGTAGTGGCCATCTTGTGACAACGTCACGCGCAAGGGTGCGAGGACGACCTAGGCTTTTATTTGTATAGATATTGAAAAAGACACAACAAAATGGAAAAATATTCTGTGTTCATTGATTGGAAGAATCAACATAGTTAAAATGGCAATATTACCCAAAGCAATACACAAATTTAATGCAATCCCCATCAAAATCCCAATGTCATTTTTTAAGTAAATAGAACAAAAAATCATCATATTTGTATGGAAGCACAAAATACCCCAAATAGCCAAAGCAATCTTGAAAAAAAAAAAAAACCAAAGCCAGAGGTATCACATCACCTGACTTCAAATTATACTACATGACAATAATCAAAACAGCATGGTATTGGCAGAAAAATAGACACAAAGACCAATGGAAGAGAATTGAGTATCCAGAAATAAACCTAAATGTATATGGGCAAATAATTTTTGACAAAGGAGCCAGAAATACACAATGGAGTAAATACAGCCTCTTAAATAAATGGTGCTGGGAAAATTGGAAAGCCACATGCAAAAGAATGAAACTAGATTACAGTTTGTACCCATGTACAAAAATTAAATCAAAATGGATCAAAGGCCTAAATATAAGATCTGAAATAATAAATTACATAGAAGAATACATGGGTACGAAACTTATGAACCTTGATCATAGAGAACACTTTATGAACTTGACCCCAGAGGCAAGGGAAGTAAAGGGAAAAATAAATGAACTAGAGGCCTGGTGCATAAAATTCATGCATGAGAGGGGGGATCCCTCAGCCCGGCCTGCACCCTCTCCAATCTGGGACCCCTCGAAGGATGTCTGACTGCCCGGCAGTCGGACATCCCTCTCCCAATCCGGAACTGCTGGCTCCTAACCACTTGCCTGTCTGCCTGCCTGATCACCCCTAACCCTTCTGCCTGACTGCCTGATCGCCCCTACCTTGCCCCCCTGCCAGCCTGGTCATCCCTAACTTGCTCCCCTGCTGGCCTGATCATCCCTAACCGCCTCTGCCTAGGCCCCCAGCCTAACCCACAGTCTGGCCTCTCTCTGCGGGAGGCAACCTGGTGGATCAGGGGAAGGCACTGTCCCCTTTACCCACTGCTGCTGCCACTGCCTGTCTGAGCCTGGGCCCTCCACAACCGCTGCGGCTTTGTCCAGAAGGACGCCTGGAAGGTGGCCGGAAGATGTCCACTCTAATTAGCATATTACCCTTTTATTAGTATAGATGGGACTATATCAAACTGAAAATCTTCTGCACAACAAAAGAAGCTGACAATAAAACAAAGAAGCAGCCAACCAGATGGGAGATAATATTTATAAACAATAGCCCTGACAAAGGTTTAATATCCAAAATATATAATTAATTTATAAAACTCAACACCAAACAAACAATCCAATTAAAAAAATGGGCAGTGGACCTGAAGAGACACTTCTCCAAAGAAAACATACAAACAGCCAACAGAAATATAAAAAGATGTTCAACCTCACTAGCCATTAGGGAAATGCAAATCAAAACTACAATGAGATACCACCTCACACCTGTTAGAATGACTATTATTAACAAGATAAGTAATAACAAGTGTTGGAGAGGTTGTAGAGAAAAGGAAACCCTCATTCACTGCTGGTGGGAATGTAGACTGGTACAGCCACTATGGAAAACAGTCTGGTGATTCCCCAAAAAATTAAGAATAAAGCTTTCATACGACCCAACAGTCCCTCTCCTGCGTATCCACCCGAAAAACTGAAAAACATGTATTTGCAAAGATATATGCACCCTATGTTCCTTGAAGCATTATTCATGGTGGCCAATTCATGTAGACAATCAAGGTGTCCTTCGATAGAAGACTGGATAAAGAAGATGTGGTATATATACACAATGGAATACTACTCAACCGTAAGAAAAGATGAAATACTGTCATAGTGACAACCTGGATGGACCTTGAGAATATTATGCTAAGTAAAATAAGTCAGTCAAAAAAGGCTAAGAACCAGATGATTTCACTCATATGTGGGATATAAAACTAAAACCGGTGGACAGAAACAGAAGTGTAGTGGTTGCCAGAGAGAAGAAGGTGGGGGAATGTGGGGGGTGAAGGGGGCCTAATATATGGTGATGGGAGAGCTTTGACTTTGGATGGTGGACACACTGTGCAATATACAGCTCTTGTATCATAGAAATGTACATTTGAAACCTATATGATCCTATTAACCAGTGTTGAAGCATAGGCACTCCATCTTGTTCCCATAACCTCTATGTTGTAAAAACTGCTGTTTGAAATTTTCCACTAAATATAGACGGCCCTTTGTTCTATGAATTAACTCTGCTATTCTTGGCTTCTGTAAACACACTTGCTTGAATAATAGGAAAAATAAGCTCAATTATCTGGCCTTGTAAGCCACTCTGCTGCCATCCCTGATTACTCCCATGCCAGGTGTCTTTTAGTTATCTAAATTGTACTGTGCTCAAGGCTACAAGCTTCCTGCAAAATATCTCCCAGTACAAAGGGCTCTTTGTAAAGTCTTCAAAAGGTCCAGAAACACCATATTTAGGAGACAAAGGAACTGGGAGGGAATAAAGGGAAAGCTTCCTCCATATTACTTTGCTCAGACTTTGAGAGGCAACTCCTCTGAGACCGCTAGCATAATAAAGACTCCAATTTTGGCTTACTAAGGCGACTTCTGTTCAGCTCGCTGATTTTCAATATAATAGTGTCACCCCAATAAACTTAATATAAATAAATAAACAAACAAACAAATAAATAAATAAATAAAGTTACTCTACTCCACTTCTCTGAGTCTGGGTTTCTACATCTATAAAATGAAAATATAAATAGTTCCATAGTTCCAGGCTGTTGTAAGGAGGAAGTGTGTTCCTATGTAAACCATAGCACAAAGTAAATGCTCAGAAAATCATGTAAGAAGTCCTGTACTGGCATGTCTGTGTATAAAGAGTATTCCAACCTGCCTGGCAT
>NW_005356635.1:5101993-5103131 GCF_000412655.1 Myotis brandtii
TGATTAATAATATTTTACCTGGGGGTGACAGTAAGAGTTGGCTTTAATATACCTCAAAGACCATTATGGGATTCACTGACTGTTCCCTTGCAGGAAGTGAAGAAATCAAAATTCAGTCTTCAGCGCGTCACCTACTGTGGTAGCCAGTCCGCTAAATGGCCCGTTGTCCCCACCTCTCAATCTTCACACAACTCCGTAAGCCCTCACACTAGAAAATGGCTGACCTGTGTAACAAATAAGACATTGCAGGAATGGCAGAGTGTGGCCCTCAGAGGTAGGTCATAAAAGACATTACAGTTTCTGCCTTGCTTTCTCTTGGATCACTCACTCTCAGGGAAGCAGCTGCCATGTTGTGGGGACACTCAAGCAGCCCTGAGGAGAGGTCCACATGGAACTAGGCCTCCTACCTATAGCCTTGTGGTGAGTCATCTTGGAAGTGTGTCCTCCAGCCCTGGTCAAGCTTCAAATGCCTACAGGCCTGCAGCCACAGGGAGCATTTCACTGCAACCTCACTGGAGAGCCTGAGCCAAAACCACTCAGCTAAGCCATTCTTGTCTTGCAGAAGCTATGTGAGGTAAAAATATTTACTGTTGTTTTAAGTCACTACATTTGGGTGATTTGTTATGCAACAATAGATAACTAATACATGCACGATAGTAGCCAAATGTGTGTGTGTGTGTGTGTGTGTGTTTGTGCGCGCGCGCAGTCTTTCCCAATAAAATTCTAAGATCAACAGAAAGAAAAAGAAGAAAATGAGTTACATGATCTCATTTATATGTGGAATCTAATGAACAAAATAAACTGATGAACAAAAAAGATACAGAGACATTGAAGCATGCAACAGACTGACATATTTCAGAGGTGATGGGCGGGGGGGGGAGATTAACCAATAAACTTATATGCATACTAGAGGCCCGGTGCACAAAAATTTGTGCACTCGGGGGGGAGGAGGGGTCCCTCAGCCCGGCCTGTGCCCTCTTGCAGTCTGGGACCCCTCGAGAGATAATGACCTGCTGGCTTAGGCCTGCTCCCGGGTGGCAGAGGGCAGGCCCAATCCCTAGGTGCAGCCCCTGGTCGGGCTCAGAGCAGGGCTGATTGGGGAGTTGGGGCACCGCCCCCTGTCATGCACAGAGCAGGG
>NW_005356635.1:5104273-5134529 GCF_000412655.1 Myotis brandtii
TGGCTGCCGGCCGCCATCTTGGCTGACAGTTAATTTGCATAAGGATACGCTGATTAGCCAATGGGAAGGGTAGCGGTCGTACGCCAATTACCATGTTTCTCTTTTATTAGTGTAGATATGAATAGCCCATGGACAGACTAGTGGAGGGAAGGCCTGGGGAGGGGACTAGAGCGGGGTGGAGGGAGTCAAAAGGGGGGAAATAGGTGGCATCTGTAATACTTTCAACAACAAAAAATTAGAAGAAAAATAAAATAAAAAAGAAGAGAATGAAATTCTCTTCACTGTCATTTGAAAAGGTATTCCAACAATTCCAGACAAGCAGAAAGCATGCAGATCTAAGATAAGAAATGTTAGCAAAGGGCACAGTTCCTCCCTGCCTCCTCTTAGGTTTTGATGAAAGAAATGGATTAACCACTCCACTTCCAAGGGGGAAGAAAAAAACCTGAGAGTTTCCCTTCTGTTGCTTATGTCCCCTCACTCTCTCTTCCCTGGGGCCACAGACTTACCTGAAGAGTGCATTTGGGAGAAGGAACTGCACATACTCAGCTCAGCCCAGTGCTCCCAGCTACAGGGGAGGCAGATTCTGCAACTCCTTGCGTGCATGAGCAGAGAGAAGCTGCTCAGGGTCTTAAATTAGGTGGGGTGTCAGGATCCATGTGCCACATGCTTAAGCTATGTCCTCCAAGCCAGCTTTATCAGTAACAAAGTGTCACTCTGATCTCCACCCCTGTGAGTTTGTGTCTACCTCTCAACAGGTTCCAAATTTGGAAGAGGAAGGAAAGGATGTTATTAAGCTCCTGAACCTCAGCAAGAAGCATACATTCAACCAGATATAAGGTATTGTAAATTACATTTTTATGATCAGTCATCCTCAACATTTTTCTAGCTATCACTCCTCATGCCACCACTAAGAAATTTCTAGTACATCCTACTTCCAGCTTCACTTTCTCAATATAATTGCTTATCTTCAAAATCCAAGTAGTGCATGGTAGAGGGCAACACTAGGTTGTTGAGGAAGTCAGACCATCTCATTAATCATAGTAACAATAATGACACTTACTATGCATTACTGTACTATTTATGTAGCCTCTCCTTTAATCTTCATAAAGACTATGATGTAACTGTCTTACTCCCATTTTATTGAGGAGGAACCTGAGGCTCAAAGGGATGGCTTATAGAAATGACAGAACATCCTGGGATATGAGTGCACATCTGGCTGGCTCTGAAGTCTCTGAAGTTTCTAATACACAATATTACTACATTTCAGACCCTACATTAGAGCCCAGTCCTTAGTTTAAGAAACATTATTTTAAGTCAATTCAATAAATAGTATTGCAGAGAAGCATAGACTTTCTGGACTAGAAAGGTCTCTGGGTATATCAAGTTCTGCCCCCAGAAATCTCAGAAATCTTGCTGTTTCCCTGGCCATGCAACTCAAATGTATGCCTTGGGTCCAGGAGAGCCAAACAACTGGGTTTATAAGTACTATCTCTGCCCTCCCCACCCCCTGCAATTGCTTCTGGGGGCAGGTTTAAGGGAGAAAGATATAATTCTTTCATAGACCAACAAAATCATTGGATTTGTCTCCATCCAAACTTTGGATTTCAACTTTTACAGCTAGTTACAGAATAGTGGTATTAATGAGCGAAAAATTTGGGCTCTAGACCGGAGAATAATTGAGTTCATGTCACAATTACAAATGTTCAGAGGGCCAGTTTACTTTGTATGCAAATTCTGACATTTTCCAAATATTTTGGGCTTCGTTCACATTGGAAGCTGTTAATTACTGCCACAAAACCAATTTTCCTTAGCTAGAAATAGACCTAGAAGCCCCATTTCTGACACTTTCAAGAATTTCCTTGCCATTTTACCAGGAAATATCAACTTATTTTGAAAGGAAAACGACCCCCATGCTTGTCTGCTGTAAATCTCCCATTGCCGTGAGGAAGCACAGACACACATTGCCATACCCTGCTGGATCCTACCCACACAAACAGGCTGGTGAGCCCATCTCGTTCACAGCCTCAGCCCCGTGGGAGACACATTGGAAACAACGCAGGGAGCTCTGGACTTCACCACATTGTCTGGTGATGCTGCTGCCCAGAACCTTCCCTGTCTCCTTCCCCTGGCACAATGCCCGCTTCCAATACTCTTCTCCCAGGATCCCTCAGGGATGTGGTACAACGCAGTGAAAAGAGCACTGACTTCCAAGTCAGGTGGTCCTGCATCAGGTTTCCAAAAGAACCATCAAGGTTTGTGGCCTTAGAGGCGTTTCTTTACCTTCTGACCTTTGATTTCCTCAACTCTGAAATGGGAATAAAATATATGATATGTAGAGTTGTTGTGAGGACTAAAGGAGATGATATTTATCTAACACAACGCTTGGCATATATGGGTGCCCATAAATCAGAGTTCTCACTCCTAGTTATACCTTAGAATCAATGGTTTTTAAAAACAACCAGGACCTGGGGATTTGACCTAGTTGTACATTTTTTATTAAAGTTCCCCATGTAAATCTAATATACAGCCAGGGCCGTGCACCCACTGTCACAAATATTTCTCCCTCTCTCCTTGCTTTTACCGTCCCATATAGAGATGAAAATTTAATTTTAAATAATCTAGTACAGTTCTGCTCCTAAACTGACTCCACATTCGGAATCTGACTCAGGACCTGCTACCCTCGGTCCTAAGACATTGTAATGTATTCTAGTTATCCCATGGTACATGTTTACTGCAGCTGCACATAATGAGTTCCTTCCATTATGCCAGGCCTTTTAAAATATTTGTTAAAATATTTAAATCTCAATTAATCTTAATTTATTCCTTTGAGATAAATTATATTACTTTCCCTTATACAGAGTAAAAAACTGAGACTCATAAATGTTCATTCTTTCAATAATTATTTATTGTATGCCATAAATATTATGTGCCAGCCACTGTTCTAGGTGATACGTGAAAGTGATACCTCTAGGTGAATAAGCTTGCCTGAGTCACACAATTTTAAGTAAGAAAGGCAACCTGGACTCAACCTCACACTGTGTGACTCAAAGTGCATTTATAGCCACAGCAGAATTGTATCAGGCACCAGAAGAGGCTCATGTTTAATCATTCCTTCGACCTTTGCCCTCCAGGTGGCACTATTACACCATGTGCTGCTTGAATGATGCTCCCCTGAGTTGTGCAAGTCAGCTGCCCTGAGCTGCCTTTTTACAGGTGGGGGAACCAAGGCACATAGAGGTCTTATGATTACAAAGCCTATCGTTAGTGCCTTCCATGCCTCAGGCTGTTTTGCAAGTTTTCAAAGGACAAGGAGTCCATCTTCTGTGAGGGTATTGCCTTATATGCTGCAAGTGTTTGAGGTACATTAAACAATGGCTGAGCAATGCCTGGCAGGGCCCTCCTGAGGGAGTTAGTGCCCTCGGGGCTAGGGTGGTAGGAAGCCCCATAGCTGTGGGTTCCAAGCAGATGCCAACCCTAAGCATGTGGGTTGTGCCTCTTCAGGATTATATTTAGCTTGTATTGCATCACATGCTCAACCAAACATATTAAAACACAGTGTCTGCATCCAAAGAACTAAATATACAAAAAGACAAAGAGAAAAAGGGATGTGTCAGGAGAAAGAGAGTGAATTCTCCTTTCCATTCTTTTTCGGGGTCTGGTTTGCACTGAGAGCTGATGTCAGATATTGAATCAATACTTGTTGCTTTTTCCCCCCTTATAGTAGGTACAGTGGAGAGACATGGCCATGAAAGCCTGCCAATGTGGCCTCTGGATTCCTCAGGTACACTAATATATAAGCATCCATTAGCCTTGATCCGGTGAGACCCCAGCCTCATTCAGGAAGTCTAGAACACTGGTTCTAAAACTTTAGTGCACATCAAAAAGATACAGAAAGCTTGAAGAGACGCGAAGTGCTGGGCCTTATTCCCAGAGTTGCTAACTTGCATTTTTCTAAGTTCCCAGTGATGCTGTAGTTGCGGGTCTGGGGATCACACTTTTAGAACTTCTGGTCTCCAACGATAAGGTTATTACATGGATGCTAAAAGAATCCCAAATCTAAGATATACTGTTGAGTGACTAAAAAGCAAAAGTGGGGGATGCAGGGGAAGAGTCCACTACTGGTACTATTTATATAGAAAATGGGTTGGCATACACTTGCAGCTTGTGTATACATAGTCTGTTTCAAGATGGTTATAAAGAAAAGGCTAACAATTGTTGCCTCAGGGAACTGAGGCCCAGAGGTGCTATGTTAATTGTTCTCTGGGTCCCTCCCCAATCCCAATCCCACCCCAGATCATTTTCCTTTCTCTGCTTCCTGGAGAGCATCTGCCCTCCACAGCCTCCATCACCCTATTTCCTTTGATGGCTGACTTCCTCTTGGGTTTGGCCAATGGGAAGCACTAGCAGGAGATCTGAGGGTGAGAAGAGAGAAAGACTGAGAGATTTCTTCCATGCTCTCTCCCCACCTTGGTGTAGTATCTGGAACTGCTGCATCTGTCCTCAGCTAGCCCCCACTTTCACTGGGTTTCCCTAACACCATTTCCTTCTTCAGCTGTTGCTAGTCTCTGGGGGCTCCACATCTCTTGTTTGTCCCCTTGGCCCTGCCCAAACCTCTGTAAGTGGTCCCTTCATTAATGTCTCTGAATTTTAACCTTCTGGGGGTGAATTTTATTTTCTGCCATTATCCTGACTGAGAAAGGCGAGAAACTTACTATTCACTGTATATCCTTTTGTATCATGTAAATATTTTGCCATGTATCTACCTGTAATACCTATAAAAAAATTCATATGTTAAAAGTGAATTATACAAGTGAATATTCAATCTTGAATAATCTAGATCAGTAAATTCCAAAGAGAAACACTAAAGATCTACTTCAGGACCTAAGGTCCCCTCCTCTTGTCTGGCTCTAATCAGATGCCAACAAGGAATCGTTAGTTATCTTCTTATATTCCAGCCAGTACAGCTGAGGTGAATCCTCCTACAGAACAAGGACCAGAGCTGGTGTTTGCAATGCACATGGTATCTGGGTAGCCAGGGTATAATGTGGTGGAAAGTAATTTTCAGCTTTGAGTCACACACACTAAATTCACATCACATCTATGCCACTTGCTTGCTTTGATTCCATGAGCCTCTTGTCCCTCCTGGGTCCTTTAAAAGGACTCATTACATCACACGAAGGGTTTGTACATGTCCTCTTAATATCATGAAGACAAATACTTTTACATTCTTTCGGGAGCCTATGAAGCAAACCATTAAACTCTTAGCTGTTTTCATTCCAATATATGTGCCCAAGACCCTCACGCCATGCCTGAGCCACACCCCTAATGGCTGGAACAGGAGTGGCCTTGGGGTCAAGCATGAGAAAGGGCTTGGACCTAATGCACTGAGATTCAGAGGACACATTTATTATAAATAATGATTTTGAAGCTTAACATCTACTTAGCAAAAATAATGGTTTAAAGTGGAAAGCCGCCAGATGGTGCCACTGTCACTAATGCCCATCTGTGAACCTCGTCATGAATTATAAGCTGATCTGGAGAACACCTCCTGCTGTTTGCCGGGCTCCAAATGTCTCCTTACAGCTCTGGGGTCAGGAATGGGCTGAGGCAGGCTGAGGCACATGTTGCTTAAAAATAATACTATACACTATTTTACATAATAATATTTATTGCTAACTTTTGCATGCTAATTTTTTCTAGGTTACAAAATATTTGTGGCATCCAGAGGGCAGGGTCAGAGCTTTCTGCTTCACACCCACGCCTCCTTTAGGAGCACAAAAATGCCTGGCTGTAGGCAAGGCACTGTCTCCAAGTTGCATTGGGCCAACTCCTGCCCAGACCTCGTTCTGGTGGCCCTGACTTCTGAGCCTCTTCACCTTCCTCTGGGCTCCTACCAGCATCTCAGGTCCTCTCACAGTAAAGGCCACATTGCTCCTACTTCTCCTCCTTGACCCTGCAAACCATCACCACCGATATCAGAACACCTTTGTCCTTGGTCCCTCAGGACTAGCTCACCCAGATGTCCAGCCTGGATTCTCGGAAAGAGGAGAAGACTAGACACTGAGTAGGTTCCTTAAATCTCTGTGGCCCAGTTTCTTCATCTGTAATGATGCTCCACTGAGGAGTTATAGTGAAGATTAATGTCCAGTGTCTCGCAGAGGGTAGTAATGGGGACAGAGGAAGCAACCCTCGGCTGTAGCCACAGGACAGTCTGCTCACTATTTCCACACTCCAAGCATGCTCCTTGCTTTGCTTTTTGTCTCACCTGCAGTGAATTCCCTCCCCATGCTCCCCTCAAAGCCCTAACTCAACACCATCCCCACCCACAATGCTCTTCTCTTCCCAGAATCTCTACAGCAAGCATGTCAAACTTGCGGCCCGCAAGGAATATTTTTGCTGCCCAGCCAATATAACAGTATGTAAGAAACATTTTAATAAAAATTTTGTAACTTAATTTTTACAATATTCTGTTATACATAATTATTAAAATGGATTACAACGTTTGATAATGACTGATTACTATAATCGGGTTGCACTCATTTCCCTTACTCGCCTTATGCGCAGGTGCACCATTTCTCTCCACTAATACTAGCAGCAAATATTTTAGCAGCCAATTGCCACGTCATTAGTCTTGTACTGACTTGTTTGGTGTGCGCAACAGGAAATATTTTGCTTTTGGAGAACAAGAAAAATAGGTATATTTGCATTACGCTTATTAATTTGTGCAGTTATTCAGTGTCTGGTAAGTTAATGTTTAAGAAAAAATATTAATTTTTATTAAAATGTTCTATTATTTAATGTTAATGATTACTCATTTATTTTAGCCCTTGTATTCAGCATGTCTCTATCGAAATAAATTTACATTTCTATGAAAATTGAAGCTTTAGTTTTTTTGCGGCCCACATAAACTTAAACCTTGTTTATTTGGCCCGTGTTAGCCTTTGAGTTTGACATGCTTGCTCTACAGGCACAGTGTCCACCTGATTATACTTTGCCTTGTGCTGCTCTCAGTTATCTTCACTTGTGCTTATCATGTCTCTCACATAGATTAGAAAATCTCTTGAGAGCTATGCCCTCTATGTCATTGCACCTTCTCCCAGGTGTGTCTGACCTGGAGTTGGGAAGACAGAGGCAGCTTAATTATTTCTGTTCACTGTGTAATGCATCTTGTCCTCAACCCTCATAGTGCTCAGTATCACCCGGGGAACTTTAAATGCGCAGATTCTCAGGCTCTACTTCCAGAAACTCTGTTTCCATTGGTGTAGAAATACCACCTTTGGGTATTTGCTTAAAAGCTCCCCCAGTGATCCTAATATGCATCTTAGAGTGAGGGCCACTGCACTATGCAAACCAGGTGACTTTGTCTTGATTTCCCAAGACACTTCCATTTGCCTACTGACTGTGCTTTCAAAATTTTAATATTTCAAATTATATCTTACAAGTTAAATTGAAACCTTCAGCTCCTTTCTGACTTAACATATAAGGAATAATCTTTAGGCAAGTGAAAATTTTCTGCCATTACCTCATTGGGCAGAGAGTCAAGCTGTAAAAAACCAGGTGAGTAATTCCCTTCAAAGTGAGACTGTCATTAATCGATGAGCTGTTCTTCAAGCAGCCGCGTGAAGCCAGGCAGTCACCATTTGTGACTCTCTACTTCTTTCCCCCAAATAAATCAGTCAGAGAACTACCAAACAACACAGATCAAAGGTATTTTTATGTATTGGGGTCACCAATAAGTAATAATTAGAGAATAAAGGAGAAAAACAAAGATGACGAATTAATGAGACCATTATGGCAAGTACGTGAAAGCTAATTAAATGAGGTTTTGATGTCAGTTACTAGTTTCATTTCCCTTAAGCGTCTTTGTGAATTCATTATCTCCTAGAAAACTTTTAAGAATATTCTACTTTGAAGACTTTCTGCTAACAAGACTGGAAAAACAGTCTTGAGGAATATTTTGTCATTTGCTTTTTCTTGATTTACTGCAGTTAACTACTGGTGAAATGAAACCATGAGTTAAAAAAAAAATCCAACAACCCACAGAACTCTCAAGCAGCCAAGGTGCTTTTAAATGTAAATTTTTGTAAGATGGTTAAAACAAAAAAGAAAAGGCAACCCTGAGGAAGTATACAGTGTAATGAATTGTCTCTAAAGTGTGGTTTTCAAAAATTTCCATCAAGCACCAATAAGTTTTAAATATTTTGTCAGATTCATTTTTTCAACAATTAGTTTAAAAGCTCTGTTTATCTGTTCAGAACCAAGAGAGCTATTGTACTTCGTTACAAACTGCAGAGCTTTACTGAGGATCTATTACTACAGTGTACAGTTAAACTAGATTCACCTACCGAATCATTCTTTAAAAAAAATTTATTGGGATGACATTGGTTAATAAAATTATATAGGGTTCAGGTGTACAATTCTGCAACACATCATCTGTACACGGTATTGTGTGCTCACAACTCAAAGTCAAGTTTCCTTCCATCACCATTTATCCCCCCTTTACCCTCTCCTACCTTCCCCCATCCCCCTTTCCTAATCATTTTTTTTCATGAACAAAATTTTCATTATTCAGGAATCTTTGGTATTGAATGGCTTGCTTTTTTCCTTGGAAATCATTTTGGAATATTGTTTTCATTGAAATGTGCCATGTTTCTTCTACAGAGAAGCCCAATAGATGACACACATTACTCATAGATCCAGTTTTCACACACTTTAATTCCTCCCTCTAAATATAAACAGAGGCCAAAGATCACCAACACTGAGAAAATGATCCAATATGAAAGAAAGTGACCCAAAATCAAATACAGATTTCCCCCACTTATTGGTGCCTGATGGAAATTTTTGAAAGCCATACTTTAGAAACCTTTTGTAAGCAAAAATGGAATAAAGTGAAGAAGCAATTACCATTCATTTGTATAGAAATACCACCTTTGGGTATCTGTTTAAAAGCTCCCCCAGTGATCCTAATGTGCAGCTTAGAGTGAGGGCCAATGTGCTACATGAACCAGGTGACTTTGTCTTGATTTCCCAAGACACTTCCATTTGCCTACTGGTATGATAAATACACAGCCTGTATGAAGGAGAAATAGTGTATCACAGTGCAGTTTCACTTACCAGGTGCTGCCTCTATGGCAGCTTGCTACAAAACAGACGCTGCATGCTGGTTTTGCTTTTTGCCGTTTTTTTTGTTTTTGTTTTTTTCAAAAATCCTCTTAGGATTTTGTTCAATTAGCAAAAATAAATACAGTTGACCCTTGAACAATGTGAGGGTTAAAGACACCAACCCCACAAGCAGTCAAAAATCTGCATGTAACTACAGTGGGCTCTTCTCATCCATGGATTCAGTCAACCTCAGATTGAAGCAGTATTTCCTTTAATTAATCTTTATTGTTGAAAGTATTAGAGATGTCCCTGAAACAGTATTTTTTTTAATATATATTTTATTGATTTTTTACAGAGAGGAAGGGAGAGGGATAGAGAGTTAGAAACATCGATGAGAGAGAAACATCGATCAGCTGCCTCCTGCACCTCCTGCACACCCCCTACTGGAGATGTGCCCGCAACCAAGGTACTTTCCCTTGACCAGAAGCAAACCCGGGACCCTTGAGTCCGCAGGCTGACGCTCTATCCACTGAGCCAAACCCATTAGGGCTGAAACAGTATTTTTGATACTCATTTGGGAACCCCAGTTGGGAATCTGCAGTTGGGAAATCAAAAATACTGTTTTTGATCTGCAGTTGGTTGAATTCACAGATGCAAAACTCACGGATATACCAAGGGCCTCTATTGGAAAAATCCACACAGTTCAAATCCATGTTGTTCAAGTGTTAACTGTACTAATGTAGGTGTTTCATCAAAGCAAAGTGATGTAAAGCAAACTTTCAAAAAGTGGTGAATACCTATACTAGTATACCAACTAAAGGAACATAGATAAATGAGAGATAATGAAGAAAGCAGGAGAAAACATTGAAACATTCATAAATTTCAAGAGAAATGGCTATTGCATCCATTAAAAAAATCAAACCTGAAAAATGATACAATCAAATATCGAGAAAAAAACTCATAAATTAAAAAACATAATAGCCAAAATGAAATTTTGAGCACTTTGGCCTGGTGGCTCAGGTGGTTGGAACATCATCCCATATACAGAAAGGTTATGGGTTCAATTTTGGTCAGGCCACATACCTGGGTTGTGGGTTTCATCCTGGTCGGGGTACATACTGGAGGCAACTGATTGATGTTTCTCTCAGATTTTTTTTCTCTCTCTTTTCCTCTCTCTCTAGAAATCAATAAAAACATATACTCAGGTGAGGATTAAAAAAAATTTTAATTAAAATTTTAGTAAGAGTGACATGATAAAAGTTAGGGAAATCTACTACAAGTAGAACAAAAAGAAGCACACAAATTCAAAAATTAAAGAAAAGATAAATAACCCAGGAGGTTCAACAGCTACCTCTAATCCAGAAAGGGCAAACCAAGGGTACAAGGTAAAAGAAGGAGGAAGTTATACAAATATTTTCCAGAACCAAACAATGTGAATTTTAGATAGGAAGGAATGGGCTCCAGGAAGTCAATAATACTGAGAAAAGGGGCCAGTAGGGTAGGGGAGACCCAAACTATGGCTAATCATTAGAACACTGGGGATAAGAAAATATCTTAAAGTTTCTGGTAATCATTTCTTTCAAGGTTACATTGAGTGGAACAAGAATCAAGATAGCACCCACTTTATTAACAGCAATACCAGAAATAGGAGACAATGGAGAAATGCCATCAAAATTCTAAGAGGCCTCAAACATTTAACTCTTATCCACCATTTCTTAGGAAAGTATTGAAGAATATTTACACCAGCAAAAATAGGAAATGAACTATGAAATAATCAAAGTCATTGAATCAAAGAAACAAGGGATCCATTTTGAGGGATCAGTGAGAAGCTCCAGAAAAGGGGGGAAGTCCAAGGCCAACATCTGTGGCCAGATTAGAAGAGGTCAGAGATCTCTGGAAGTTTTCCAGAAAAAAAATAAGGTAAAAAGGAATTCCAGAATTATGGTTCCAATTTACATGTTTGAGTGTTCCGGTTGTTTCATATCCTTGGCAACACATAATATTAGCAGTTTAAAAAAAATTTAGCTATCTGGTGGGTGTGCACTGGTATCTCTTTATGGTTTTTATTTGCATTTGTCTAATAATAAATGATGTTGGGTACATTTTCATTTGTTTAAAAGTTTGTTTGCTTTTTTCCCCCATTTGGAAAGCTTCTTTTTGCCTGTTCAAGTTTTTTGCTCATCTTTTAAATGTGGTGTCTTTTTAAAAAAATAATTATTAGTTTTTTATATTCCAGTTTGAGTTCTCTATCAGGCTTGTCTTTTTATTCTGTTAAAGGTATCTTTTGATGAATAGAAGCTATTTGTAAAGTCCAACTTATCAGTCTTTACCTTTATGGTTTGTACTTTTTAATATCCTGTTAATGCTGAACTTTTTACTCCCAAATTGGGATTATTCCATATACTATAATTTTTATAACATTTTAAAAACTTGCGAACATATTGCAAAGCATTTGACACCATAATATTTATTCAAGAATACTATTTGAAATGACTACATAGCATTCCTTTGTACAGATGTGTCCCTTGTTATGTAACTCAACACTTAAACTTATACATTCATATTGTTTTAGAACAGTGATTTTCAACTGGTGTACCACAAGAATTTTTAAAACATACAATACCTGACTATTTATTCAGGGGCACTGACTTCTTTTCTGTTAGACTGTCAAATAAAAAAATCACAACACTCAACACAACAATAGTCATCCATTGTGAACGAGTAAAAATTATACCTTTTTTTTTGTCAGATCGGCAAAACATATATTCTTTGATGAGATGCAAAGGTCTGAAAATCACTGCTTTAGAATATTACTTAAATAAAATTATAAAGTTAATGAGTTTATTACAAATTAGAAATCCAAGATATGAAAATCCAAGTTTGACTAATTCCAACATTCATTCCCCAGTGAGTACATACAGGATGCCTAATATTTCTTCAGCACTGTGCTGTGCATTCTAGGATACAAAGAGAAAACATAAGGTGAGACCTGTTCTTAAGGAACTGGCAATATATCTGGTGGCCCAAACTTCCCCTGTTAATAATAAGGAATAATTGATAGCTCAGCTGTTAATAACTATATGTGGAATGGAAAGAAAGTCAGGGGAAAACAAAGTGGGAGTGGCCTAGAATAGTTGGCTTCAAGGAAGAAATGGGTCGTGAAGCTTCTTCCCATATTGGAGTGAGCATGCCACAGTGCAGGACTGCATAGTCAAAGGTGCAGGCCCAGGAATAAGCCATGGGCATCTGAAGGACAGAGGAGTCGCTCTAGATTGAAAGTCAGGATAAATGTTGATGACGAGTTGTGGAAAATAAGAATGAACATGTGAGATGAATCCACACTGATGAGGACTTTGACATGAGAATTTGAGATTTGATTCCATAGGCAATAGGTCCACTGAGTCTGGGGGTTGGGGTGAAGAGATGGAGTAAATGTGGGTCTGGGAGCCAGGCCATCAAATTGTAGTTTCAGGAAGCTCCTTCAGGTTAGTGGTGGGGTGGGGAAAGTGGAGTCAGAAAGACAGATAAAACTTTATAGGAATAATACAGGGGCCAGTTGATGTTATCTATATATATAAAGAGCCAGGGTCTGTTACGTCCAAAACAACCAGAGGCTCAACCGAATGCCAGACTAGGGAGCTGAGGGAGCAGGATGAAAGGTCACCATGAGGGGACCCCCACCTGGATCGAGGGCATGGCCGGCCTCCAAACCACAGGCAGCCCTAGCCCAGTCAGGCCAGCACCCCAGAGGAGACCCCCGCCAGGATCAGGGGTGTGGCCAGCCTCCAAACTGCGGGCGGCCCTAGACTGAGGAGGCCTCCTAGCTGAGGACTCTGGAGTCTGTTCTGAACCTAGGGCCGGGCTCTCCCTGCGAGCAACTCAGAAGCCAACAGGGTCTAACTGCCAGTCTCTGGGATGTGGGAGTGCATCCACTGTCCACCAAAAAGTAGGACCATCTAACCATTCACAGTCTCAGTGCAGGCACAGGACTGTGGCTGATGGGGTGGAGGCCAGACCAAAATAAAACAGCAGAAACACCCTGCCCACCTCAGCAGGTGCATCTGCAGTCCATGCAGGCCTGGGCAGTGTAGAAAGCTCTACCTACTCCCAGGTCCTGTGCTGGCACCGCTGCCTCGCTCACCCTCAACACGCACCCCCCCCACCCCCCGCCCCGCCCGAGTCCTGACAGTGAAGTGTGTAGGGAATCCTGCAGGAGTTGAGCTGTTCTGGGTGCTTTTGCCCAAAGACACCATTTGGGATGAATTCAGAGCCACATCTCACTTCCCATGAGACTGGAAGAACCATGTAAAAGCAATTCAACAAAAGCTTTCCACATCTCTGTTTATTCTTTTGAATCCATAAAACGACCTTAAAAGAAGCATTCAGGCCACCTAAGAGAGAATGCACTTTCTGGCCAGAGCATGCAGGATTCTTTTGCCCAACAGGTTAAAGGAAGCAGAGAGCTGGCACAGTGGAAATGGCCCTGGTACCTATGAGGAGACTGAGGGAATGGGGTTGCAGAAATTCCACAAGCCTCTTGCCACCTTCTCCTTCGCAAACCACACCATCCAGATCCACCAGGACTGGACACCTAAAGTGTACAATGAACTGGTTTTTTAAAGTAAATTCAGAGTGGTACAACCATCACCATGCTCAATTTTTAAATATCTTCACAACCTCATCCCCTCCAAAAAAACTTCTGCCCACTAGAATCACTTTCCTGATCATCTTCCCCAAAATAGATTGCATTTTAAGGGTGGGTAAAGGAAAGTTGAGGGAAGTTAAAATACTGCACAAAGGATATTGTAAAATGACAAAGCACAAAGTGAAGATCATGTGTTTTCTTTTTTAAAATATTTTTTTATTGATTTCAGAGAGAAAGGGAGAGGGAGAGAGAGATAGAAACATCAATGATAAGAATCACTGATCAGCTATCCCCCACAGGCCCCCTACTGGGTATCGAGCCTGCAACCCAGGCATGTGCCCCTGACCAGAATCAAACCTGGGACCCTTCAGTCCACAGGCCGATGCTCTCTCCATTAAGCTAAACTGGCCAGGGCCATGTGTTTTCTTTAAGTTCTACGTGGTTGTAATGGTCTCTAAATCTATATTAATAAAAGGGTAATATGCTAATTAGAGTGGTCGTCTTCTGGATGTCCTTCCAGACAAAGCCACAGCAGCTGCGAGGGCCGAGGCTCAAGCAGCTGTGGGTGGCTGCAAAGGGCTGAGGCTCAGGCCAGCAGTGGCAGCAGCAGCGGGGTAATGGGGACAGTGCCTTCCCTTGATCTGCCAGGTCACCTCCCGCAGAGGGAGGCCAGACTGGGGGCCGAGGCACAGGCAGTTAGGGTTGATCAGGCCAGCAGGGGGGCAAGATGGGGCGAACCAGCAGTGGCAGCAGCAGTGGGGTAATGGGGACAGTGCCTTCCCTTGATCTGCCAGGTCACCTCCCGCAGAGGGAGGCCAGACTGGGGGCCGAGGCACAGGCAGTTAGGGGTGATCAGGATGGCAGGGGAGCAAGTTAGGTTTGATCAGGCCAGCAGGGGGGCAAGATGGGGCGATCAGGCCAGCAGGGAGTCAAGGTAGGGGTGACCAGGCAGGCAGGCAGGCAGAGAGGTTAGGGGTAATCAGGCACGCAGGCAGGCGAGTGGTTAGGAGCCAGTGGTCCCGGATTGCAAGAGGGATATCTGACTGCCCCAAGTGGTCCCAGTTTGGAGAGGGTGCAGGCACGAATTTCATGCACCAGGCCTCTAGTCTTAAAATAAAAATTTACATCTGATGCAATTTTCAAAAGAAATAGAAAACTGGATATTTGCCTCCATAGTGTCTTGTTTAATTTTAACCAATACTGAGTTATATTTTAAATGGCATCTTAGAGAAAGAAAACATCTTTACAGTAATTATTGAGAGGTCACTGACAAGTGTATTCTCTAACAATATGTATCAGAATAGTTATGATTCTGTCATTGTTTGGGGAAAAAAGAAAAAGAACGATGCTTTTATGCTTTACTTATATAGAAAAGCATTATAACATAGTGGTCTTGGTTCAAATTCTATCTTATGCCACTTAGAGGAGTCATTTAACCTCTCTCCACCTCAGTTTTCTCATCTGTAAAATGGGAAAATCCTAATTAGGAAAGTACCTGTCACATAATAAATTTTAATTCTTATTATCTGTAAGGTAAATATTATTTTTATAGATTCATTAATTAAAATGTTAACTTCATAGAGGTAATTTATATTAGAAAGAATACTGTCATTTATTGTAGTGGTAAACAAGGAGTTAAAGGATGTTGTAAGTAATACTTAGGTAATGAACAACGGGAAATTTGATCAAAGTCACTATCTAAGAACAATGCACCATTCCTTGGCTTTGCATCGATTATAACTATAGCATTATTAATAGTAATAAAGTGCTTGGTTTCTATAGCACCTAGAACTTGGGAACAAAGCCAAGTGACATATTTATATATTTATTTAATCGTGGGAAACCTGGCACATTTGGCAACAGGCATGGTGTTCCACTTGGTGGGATGAAATATATGCCTCACTCCATCTTCTTTAGCGGGACTGTTATTCATCACAGCTGTAATGTTCCCTTCAGAGGGCTCCCACTGGAATGGAAAGGCGCACTGGCAATTTATACACAAAAGCCAACCCACGTGTGGCTTTGAACATTCGCTGGGAAAACTGTATGTAGTCTGTTAGTTATTCACGGTCATACTCTGGTTTCTGATGAAAGTGCTGTGGTTTCGTTTGTTATTATCAGAGTAAAATTAGAAAGCAGCAAAGAAAAATTAAAGGACTGGCATGTGGACATCTTCTATCCAACAAATCATTGTGTAAGTTTTCATGGTTCAGTTGCCATGTAAAAATAGTCATAATTCACATAGCCCTGTGTTTGGGGTGTGCACACTGGCCTTTGCCCAGACTCTCCAGCCCTGACCCCACATTCCTTTGGTGAAATTACATACTCATCATCTGCCCTAGGAAATTCAACCTACCCCACAGAGATAGTATGGCTCTGGGATGCACTAACACCCTGCCCCCAGAACAGTGCCACTTATGTTAACTCTATTGGAACATCTCTTAACAGCTAATGAAATGGAATAGCCGAAAATTCATATGGGCAAATTGTGTTACAGTTGAATCTAATTCAAAAGAAATATTGTCTCTAGTAAACCTTGCAGCCAGATTAGTTTTTCACCCTTTAGTTGGATAAGTGCCTAAATCTAAACAGGAGTTCTCTCTAAATAACATATCATCGCACATCTGCAGGGGATGATGTACACATTCACATGTACCATTACATTGAATATTCACAAGAAATTAGAAAAAAAAAGACAAGACAGGCATTGAAATACTTATTTTACACATTTGGACACCCAGGTCCAGGAAGATGAACTGATTTACTCCAGATCTCAGAGCTAGAAGGGGCAGAAGTGGAGCTGAAATTCAGTACCCAACAAAGAGTACTGTCCAACACTCTATGCCACTCTCCTGAAAAGTATTTTGCAAGGGAAATAAGGCTTTGTCCTCTATAATAATGAGTTAAATCCTTAAATAATAAAGAATAAAAAGAAGAAGATTTTTTTCTGGGAAAACCAAGATGGCGGCATAGGTAAACATCTGAAATTGCTGCCTCACACAACCACTTCAAAACTACAACTAAAAGATAAAATTGACATCATCCAGAACCACAGGAAGGCTGGCTGAGTGGAAATTCTACAACTAGAAGGAAAGAGAAAAGCACACTGAGACTCAGAGGAGGTGCGGAAGTAAAGTGCAGAGGTACGGAGATGCACACAGAAAGGGCTGGAAACTGAGGACATGGTTGTCTTTTTTAATCGGAAGGGAGACACAAGCTCCCAACTGCTCAGAACTCCAGTTCCGGGCTAGTCTCTGGGGACCCAGACTCATACGGGGAGAAACTGGACTGTCTGGCATCGGACGGAACTCGAGGGCAGCTTTCTCTCAGAGATGCTTACAGAGATTACCGCAGGACACTGAGACCCGGGGACTCTTAGGTCAGGGCTGAGGATCAGCCATAGCTGTTTGCTCCGCCCTGTTGATTCCCTGAGATCCCGCCCCACCCAAGCTGTGTGCAGAGGCTTTTGCATATGAATGGCCTGGCCCTTTGCAATCTAAAATTACCTAACAAACTGCAGCTGGGTCAGAGAGACCCAGAACATCCAAAAGAAGGCCCAAGGCCCCACAGCAGCTTGCATTGCTTCACAGCTGGGCCTCATCTGGGCACCTCCAAACCCCAAACAAAGAAGAGGAATCTGCAGATCTCTCCATAGCTCCTGCTGGGTAGCCTCAGGCAGAGGCTAAATTGGCACCGCCTTAGAGATCCAAGAGCCAGTGTACCCAGTGGTCAGAGTGGGACCATCCAGATTACAACTCCTCAGATCTATAAGGGACACACTCAGGGGGCAGACTCAGTGAGCACCAAAGCCCCTCTGAAACAAGTCTTGGCACATAAGGGTGTCTCCAGCACAGAAGTTCTCCCACCGTAGACACAGTGGATTCTCACAGCCAATTGGCCTGGAGGTCAATTCCTCCCAGTGATACCAACAACAATCAAGGCTTAACTACAACAAGACTGTGCAAAAAGCCCACAAAGGGGTGCACCAAAAGTGTTCACCTCGGTAATTGGGGAGGCTGAGCCACTGGGTGCTATAGGACTGCTAGCAAAAAAAGCCACTCTATCAACACAGGGAAGCAACCAAAATGCAGAGACAAAGAAACAGGTCACAAATGACAGAAATGGAGGAAAGCAAAGTACTGGATATAGAGTTCAAAACCATGGTTATAAGGTTTTTCAAGAATTTACTAGAAACCACCGATAAATTTAGTAAGACCCTCAATAAGTCTAGTGAAACCGCCGATAAATTTAGTGAGACCCTCAAGAAATCTAGTGAGACCCTCAAGGATATGAAAAAGGACCAACTAGAAATTAAGCATACACTCACTGAAATAAAGGATATTAGGCAGAGTTCCAACAGCAGACTAGAGGATCACAAGAATCAAGTCAAAGATTTGAAATATGAAGAACACTGCTGTTTGTTCTCCCATGGTGACTCCCTGAGATCCCACCCTACTCAATTTACATCCCTGCCCAAGCTGTGCCAGAGGCACAAAAGGAACCACATGGGCTTTTGCAGCTTAACCCAACAAACTGCAGATTTCAATTCCTCCCACCCATAAGGGACACACTCAAAAAGCAGAATCAGGTTCAAAGGAAGCCGTACCCGGACTCGGCTGGGCCGGCAACATGGAACCACTGTACCAGCAAACGCACAAACAGCTTCACCAGATCCAGTCTCACATGGGACGCCGGGAGACGGCAGACATGCAGTCTGTGCACTTAGTAGAAAACAAAATCTAAGCAAGGATACCAGAAATTCAGCCAGGAAGAATGCCTGGAGATTTTGTCCAGCAAGGAGCCGCCCAACAAAGACAGAATGCCAAACTTTGTGTTGCTGATTCGGCACCTGTGAAGCTGAGCCGGCCCCGTGAGGCTGTGACCACCCCTGTGAGGCTGAGACCGCACCGGTGAGGCTGAGACGGCCCCTGCGAGGCTGCGAAGGCCTCTGGGAAGCCGGCGGAACCCCACGAGCCGCCCAAATGGCTTCGTCGATGGCCCACGAACCAGCGCGCAGCCCCAAGCACAACTATCACCCGAAGGGCGAGAGGGGCGAGAGCAGCTGTAGTGTTGCTTTCTCCTCACTTTTGGTAGCGAAATCCTCATTTTAAACATAAGAGGACACATTATTTTAAAAAGCCGTTACGTGTCCCCGTACCCTTTCTGAGTAGAGCATGAACAAGTCGTGAGAGACCTTTCCGAACACAGGGACATGTCGCGGATGGAAATAGCTACATTTTCCATGTGTATGACCTTTGACCCGGCAAGAAAAAGCGTACACCTATGGATGAGGACAGTGGGGGGGGTAAGGGCAGAGGGTGGGGTGGGAACTGGGTGGAGGGGAGCTATGGGGGGAAAAAGAGGAACAACTGTAATAATCTGAACAATAAAGATTTAATAAAAATAAATAAGATTTTTTCAAAACAAAACAAAAAAAGAATAAAAATAAGGCATTTCTTTTAGTCCCAGGAGAAAGGCAAGCATGATATTAGAGTGCTTAGGTATCTACACTAATAAAAGAGAAACATGGTAATTAGCGTACGACCGCTACCCTTTTCATTGGCTAATCAGTGAGTATATGCAAATTAACTGACAAACAAGATGGCGGCTTATTGCCAGGCACTGAAGCGAGCAGGTTCAATTCTGACCAAGGGCATGTACCTAGGTTGCAGGTTCCTCCCTGGCTCCGGCCCAGGTCAGGGCTCATGCAGGAGGCAACCAATCAAAGTGTTCCTCTCACTTTGATGTTTCTCTCTGTCTTTCCCTTTCTCTTCCACATTCTCTAAAAATCAATGGAAACATATCCCCAGGTGAGGATAAAGAAAGAAAGAAATGTCATATCCTATGAAAGACACTTCTTGAAAATGCCTAAAGAAAGTTGTCATTTTTTCATGGTAAAGGGACTGGAGTCCGTGTTGATGAAAACACCTTGGTGGCTGCGGTGACTGGCAGTGGCTGCAACAGTGCGGTGATGGGGCTGGTGCCTTCCCCTGATCAGCCCGGTCGACTCCCACAAAGGGAGGCCAGACTGTGGCTTAGGCCTGCTCCCCAAGGGGAGCAGGGAGCAGGTAGTAGGACATCCCCTAGGGCTCCCAGTATGTGATAGGGGGCAAGCTGGGCTGAGGGAACCCCCTCCCCAGTGCACAAATTTTTGTGCACCGGGCCCCTAGTCTTAATAATAAAAGGCTAGTATGCAAATGGTCGTAATCCCTCACGCATAACAACTGATCAGCAGGAGGCTGTGTGCGCAGCAGGCATGGTTGGGCGGGGACTTGCAGCATCGGGGACTTGGGTGAGGCTCACATCCCCGCCCCCGGTGCTGGGCCCGGGGATGTGAGGCTTGTGGAGGCTTACCTCTTTGGGGTGATGGATCACGGGGCTCCTACATTGTGACAAGGCACAGGCCAGGCAGGGGACCCCCCCGAGTGCATGAACTTCATGCACGGGGCCACTAGTCCTATATAAGAAAAGCCTAATATGCAAATCGACAGAATGACCGGTCGATGGGGGCACGGAGCTGGCATGTGAGCAGCACCCGGTCAGCCAAGGCGGATGCCAGCAGGCAAAGGGAGGGGACGGTGATCCAGGAGTAGCAGTGACCGGCAGTGGTGGAGGGGCGATTGGGGGGCGGGGCTGGCCACTCACTGGCTAGCGTCGTCCCCTGATCAGTCTGTGGTTCGCCTCCCACAGAGGGAGGCCAGACTGTGGCTTGGGCCCACTCCCCACTAAGCCATCAGTTGGACATCCTCTGAGGGCTCCTGGTCTGCGAGAGGGCGCACGCCGGGCTGAGGGACCGCCCCCCCCCTCCCCCGCCCTGCCTGAGTGCATGAATTTTCATGCACTGGGCCTCTAGTAAAATATATAAGAAATGTAATGCTGTCATTTTGTTGGTTGGATGCCCCATGGGATCAGTTCTGCACTCATCTCAGTTCAACCAACCTTGAACTGAGCAACCACTATGTAGCAAACAAGGTGCTAGACACTGAAGACACAAAGGGGTGAGTTCCTGCCCTTGTCCTGATAGTCCTTCATAGAGATAGACTAGCAAACAGACAATACCTCACAGTATTCTATGTGCCATGATAGAGAGGTATGCACAAGCTGCTAGGGAAAACCAAAGAAGAGGGGAAAGGAATTCTAGTAATGTTCAGAGAAGTGGAGATATAAGACAACAGGAATAAATATTTCTACTGAGATACATGGGGAAGGGAAGGGGATCATTTTAAAGGGGAATGGCATGTAATCATAATAATAGCTAAAGTTCACATAGTGCTTGCCATGTGCCAGGCTCTGTCCTAAGCACTTGACATATACAAATACATTTAATACTCACAACCACTCTGGGAGGTAGATGTAGTTATCACCCCCAAGTTTGCAAACAGATAACTGAGGCACAAAAATATTAAGCAACTTGGCTGGTATTTCATGGCCCATGGAATTTCCAGTGGCTTTCAACACCTTGCTGTACTACCTTTCAAAAATGTGCAGGTGGAGGAGAGGGTGAAGAAAAAAGAGAGAGAGAGAAAACATAGAAAGTTTTCAAAGAGAGAACAGAGAGGAGTAAAATTTTGAAAAACACATAAATTTTAGAAAATAAGTAATTAAAGAGCTTTACTCTGGAAAAATGGTCTGAGAAAGCAGTCTGAAGAAAATGAACCTCAATATTATTTGGGAGCCTATAAATGAAACTCAAGTAAAAATTTTCTACTAATTGGAAGTAAGTTACACCAGCCCTACATCAGCCAGGGGACTTGTCAACTGTTCTTCCTGCAGGCTGTACTCCTCATAAATGTTTCAACTCATCAGAATCCAGCCAGATTATTAGGGCAGCACAGGAGGAAGGCACATGGCTCTGTTGGAATGTACAAGCCCTGTGAGTACAGATGTTCAATAAATATGGATTGGCAGTAAAACATATTTAGTGCTATAACTAAGATGAGTAAAATTAATTGGAAACACATTGAATAGTTGTTATGATTCATGGCGAACAGGTAAAAATTCAATAAATAAAGTTTTAGAATTTTCTCTTTCTTAAGGACTTCAGTGTAGATGAGCTGCCACTGGCTATTAAGAAGTTCAAAGGTAAATGTGCAGTCCACTGCTGGCCAGGCAGAAAAGACTTTGTGATATGTATTTTAATTGCTAATCTTGTCCTCATTTTATCTTATTTTTTCAAGGCTTATTTCCTCTCCATATCCACTATTTCCTTTAAAAAAGTTTATTGCACTATCTGTAGCTTTGAAAATGACTGCAAATTCTTTTGCAATGAGGTATGGTACAAATACAAACATAAACCAGATGCAATTTGAGGACCTCTTGGAGATAATAGTTAAAAGTAGTTCACCCAGAATCCAACGACCTCAGAGATCCCCATGACATTCACACCCCATGTCAGTTCAGGCTCATTTATTTATTTTTTTTCTCATGCTTTCAATGAGTATTTATCAACCACCCACTGCATCCAGGTATTATTATAGACAATAACAACACAACAGTGAAAACCACAGGCAACTCCCTATCCTGGAGGAACTTACATCCTCGTAGGTGGGAGGTAGGCAAACAAGCAAACAAAAGTAAAAGAATACTGAGCATGAAAAGATAGTTTCAGATGGTGAAAAGTTTGAAGAAAATGAAACAGCATAGTGTGAGGTCCTGTGATGTAGAAGAAAGACAGGCAGTGAATTTCCACTTTTGGGGGAAGGGCGCAGGCAGGCAAGGAAGTCCTCCCTGACAGGGGACCACTGCCTGTGACCTGAATGGCTAGCTTGGTGGCCTGCAGATGTGAGGGAGGAGGGAGGAGTTCCAGGAAAGGGAACCACCAAGTCTTTGAGGCCAGGCAGGGAAGGTGTGTGTGGCTGGGTCAGTTGCACTCTGGAGAGAAGGGCTGGTGATGAGGGATGAGCAGCTGGCAGGGGCCAGATCACAAAAGGCTTTGTCAAAACCCAAAGAAAGAGATGGGAGCTTATTCTTAGCCGGGCTATGAGTGATCTGCTTTATGATTTTTAAAGACCATTGTTTCTCTTCTGTGGAGAGAAGATTCAATGGAAGAAGGAGACACTTTAGGACGCTCTTGCCATTGTCCAAGGGACAGATAGTGGCCACTGGAACTACAACAAGGTGTTAGACACACGGGTGGAAATGGGTGGCGGTGGGTTCAGTTTCAGAGATGCTGAGAGGCAACTTCCACCCTCACTCCCCCACCTACTCCCCTCACAAGAAATTCAATTGCATAAAGATTGTAACTTTTGGAATTTTATGTAAGATTTGTGGCACCAGAGGGAGGGGCTCACTTGGGGAACATGTGGGCATCTTTAGTAGGGACCCTTTGTCTCACTCTGCTGTTCTAAGGATCCATGGTGCCCACCTGTGACCTGCTGTCCATTCAAATTCTCCAACACGTGTCATCCTGTCTCCACTGCCAGCTTCCTCGGAGGCCACACCTCTTTGCATCAGTGCCAGTTTAAGATCATTGAAAACATATTAAATCACATGGAAATCACCCACATTCCATATTTATGTGAGTTGACTTGTGGCTGACTAGGTAATATGCTGCTATGGGTTGTAGGCATTTAATTAGAACAGCGGTTCTCAACTTCTGGGTCGTGACCCCTTTGGGGGTCGAACGACCCTTTCACAGGGGTCGCCTAAGACCATCGGAAAACACATATATAATTACATATTGTTTTTGTGATTAATCGCTATGCTTTAATTATGTTCAATTTGTAACAATGAAATTGGGGGTCACCACAACATGAGGAACTATATTAAAGGGTCGTGGCATCAGGAAGGTTGAGAACCACTGAATTTGACATTTACTTTTACTTTATGATTTACTTTTCTGTTGCCTAATCCAATTTTTTTCAGGCCTCAACATTTTGTAGGCCATTTCAAAGCTTGCATCCTCCATGTCCATGGAATTTTGTGACTCAAATGGCTGTGATGTGATCAGGCCTGTCTGCATGGACCAGGCTCGCTGGCATTCTGATGAATGACACTGTCTCCATGTCACTGCACATGCACATAGAAGTAATGTCAGCTAATGCTGCGTGAGTAGGTGCTCATGACACAGCCTAGGGTGCAGATGCCCCTCCTACACTCCCTCCTACAAGTCCCTGAGAGTGCAGACAGGGCTTCCTGTGCCACCTGCCTCCTGCGGCAGGCTTCTCTCCCTCCACTCCCGGGAACTTGAGGTAACAGAAACCCTGGGCCCCAGGTTCCCACAGCTAACCGTGGCACAACAGCTTGGACTCCACTGAGGAGCCCAAGGCCAGTGACAGGAGCTGAGGGTGGGGAGCAGTTCAGCCAGAGAGACGCCAGGAGAAAGGATTCAGGACCCCCACATGCATGAATCTTGGGGCAAATAGTTGGGGATGGAGCTTGGAACAAAAGGGAGAAAGTGAAGGGAGCAGGAGCATAGCAAAGGGCCAGGACTTGGACACTGCAAGGAAGACAGGCCTGGGCCTGGTAGGGTCTGGACTACTCATCTGCCTCTGCTCCAGCAGGTGCTGCACTGATGTTTCAGCAGCCACACAGGTAACCCTGGACCATCCTTTCTGCCATCATTCCCATGCCTGTCCTCTCCTTCTTTTTCCTTCTCCAGGAAATAAAAGGAGCCCTCTCTATGTGTGGAGTATTTTGAAACTGAGACAGCAATTTTGGGGGTTGAACACATTAGCTCTAGAACCAGACTGCTTGGGCTCCAATCTCCGCTCTGGGCTTAATCACCTGTGGACTCTGAGCATAATTCTTAAGATGCCTGTGCCTCGGTTTCCTCAGTTGTAAATGGGATAATAGTTCCTGCTTCACCAGGTTGTCGTGAAGTTTCTTGCAAAGCGCCTAGCATACGATAAAAACTCATAAATACTTAACTATTTATTATTTTAAAGAATTGTCAAAACAGGATAATAAAATTGTAGTATATTTTAATGTTTACATTAGCAAATTATAATTTTAATTAAAAAAACACAATGGCATATAACTGTGTATTCACAAGTAGTTATAAGTGTTTGTTTTTCTTTAATTCATAGCATCCAAAAGGTAATATGGTTCAATCATGGGACATAAGTTTAGAGTCAAATGAGAAGCATCTGTGTCTAAAACTTGATTTATAACCTCATTTGGAAACAATGTCAAAAGTCTAAAGTTGAAGTCTTTTGTGAATGTTTGTCTCTAGGCCAAAAGCTTTTCCTGGTCCCTTTCTGACCCCCATTCATATCTTAAATGACTGAGCAAATAAATGGAGGAGTTGGAATAGACTCCACTTCCTGTCTCTCTGATTTGGAAATTAGATAAATTGGGCACTAGGCCTTTAATTCTATAATTGGGTGATTTATATATGTTTACATATATCAGATATCTATATCTATATATAGCTTAAGATGCAAATGTAGAGGAGAAAATAATGCAAGGCTATGACTCATTTGTCCTGTAAACAGCTGAAGTCAGACCAGTCTTTCCTGGCAGAGAGAGGACCTCAGGGAGGGAAGGCAGGCTTCCTCTGCGGCACAACTTTGTTTCAACTCATTTTGTTTGTATGCCCAGTAGAAGCTGTGTGTAACCAGCAGGGACTGCATGATTTTCAACCAAATGGCACTTCACAGCTATAAACAGAAGCCCAAAGTACAGCAGCCCATAATGTAGGAGCCTGAGGGGGACGAAAGTTAATGCTGTTCCCTGGTTTCCCTTGGAAACACTTGAGCTATGCAGGAAGGCCTATGCAGAGCGACCCAGGGAACTTCACTAGCAGAACTTTAAAACCAGGAGCCTTGGCAGTGCTCCGGGAGCAGAGATGAAAGCCTCTCTGGAGTAGAGCAGACTGGTTGCCCTTTCAAAGGCCCTTTTATCCTCAAGAGTCTATAGCTTTGACCGAGTGTTGAGTATCTTTCAACTTCCTATCAAGAAGAATCTATGAGTATATGAAAAATAAGGTCTGGTTCTTCACTAATTCCCTCATGCTTTTTTAAAATGTTAAAAGAATGAATAAATATTGTAGTTGTTCAATAAATAATAATTCCAACAAGAGGAGAAATTAAAATTTTCTACCTCTAAGAGTTCAAAATTCCTATGAAGCGACACATGGGAAGAAAATACCACTCTTTAAAAATGAGACATAAGTCATTGCTTCTCACAGCAGGAACACAGCACATTTCTATTGAGTGAATGAGTTATTTCCATCTTAATAGTAATTATTTTGGAAAAAATAAAGTCAATGGATAATGATGATAATTTTAAAAATAGCTCATATTTATTGAATGTTTTTTATTTCAGTTATCTATTGCTGTGTAACACCACTACAAAATGTAGTAGCTTAAAAATATTTTATTATTTCTTAGGATCTTATGGGTTGATTGGTCTCAGCTGGGTGGTTCTTCTGTTCCACATGGCATCTGCTGAAGCCTCAGCTGATTGGCTGAAACAGCTAGGGTTTGACCTGGCATTTCTCTCTCTCTTCAGGGGGTCTTTCCAGTGAGATAGCTTAATTTCTTTATATGGTGGCTCAGGGCTCCAGGAGCAGATGTCCCAAGGGGACAAATCCCTATGTGCAAGCACTTATTAAAACTCTGCTTCCATATAACTTGCTAGTATCCCATTGGCCAAAGCAAGTTACCCAGCCAAGTTTAGAGTCAATGTGGGAGGGCACCACAAGAGGACTTAAACACTGGGAGGCATGTTTTATTTGGGGCCATTGGCATAACAGTCATGTGCCATGCTTGTGTTGAACATTTTACATCTATTTATCCTCTTTAAAAATCAAAACAACCCTATAAAGTGGATACTACTTAGGATCTTCATTTCAAGAAGGGAAAAGCTAGGCACAGAGAAGTTATTGACTTTATTACCCAAAGTCTCACTGGTAAGAAGTGACAGCTGAGATTGAAATCAAGCCATCTAACCCTAGAGCCTGAACTCACACAAGTCTGAAGGCATAAGCACAAGAACAGGAAATTATGAACTTCTATAATATCGCAAAAATATTTTGGTAATATTTGATATAAAGGTTTACACATTCAATAACATTTATAAGAATTTTGTCCTCCCTTTCTTAACAGATGTCGTATACATCTTACCTCCTGACGGAATTGTGACCCAAGTCAAGAACACCAGCTTGATAAGTTCCATTGACCTGAGTTAGAATTTTTATTTTCCTTACTCATTGACTCATTCAATGACTTAATTTCCTCAACTATAAAATGGGAATGAATAATATCTAACTTGCAGGGTTGTAGTAAAGATTAAAGGAGATAAAACAGTGCACACAAAGTACCTAAATGTTCCTGATGCACAGAAGGTGTTCATACCCCTGTATAAATATGCTAGACAGAGCTAACAGTGGTAGGACATGTGGAGAGCAGGTCTTAGGGGATTCATGAATGCCTACATGAGCTCACTGGAGAATGACTAGAGCAGTGAATTTTAACCATAGCATAGACTGTTATGTCTTCCCACAGCTGGGAAGCATGAACCTGAGCAAGGTAGGAGAAATTACCTCACCCTAGGAACAACAGAAAAATAGATAGCATGGTTCGTGGCAGACTCAAGACTGGTATCCTCACAGAACTAGTCTGTTTAACCCAACCCTACTTGACCAGGCTCTATTCTCTGCAAACTTAATACAGCTCTAAGAATCTTTTAGGACATCCCCCAAGTTTGGAGAGTTGGGTACTAGCCCAGTAAGGTTCAATTATCTAGTCCTGGCCACATTCCAGTAGAGAAAACTAGTTTGAGTTTAGTGAAGATGTGGAAAAAGGGAGAAAAGAAAAAAAAACTCATCATGGGTGACTTTCCAAAACTTACTTTCCATTGTCTGGTTGTGCCAGCAGCTGTCTGCTGATTTTGAGGCAATTTACTGCTGGAAGAAACAGGACTCCACATTTCTTTCTTTGAATTTTGAATGATGGCTTTTCCCATGATATTATTAGTCACAGTTCTACACATGAGTTATGGCAGCTTTAAATTATAGCCACAATATGATGGGGGAAAGGTAAATCCCACAGTGTCTTCTTTTATCTCTAAAGCAGTCAGAAAGTGGGGAGGAGGCTCCTCACCCAAAAGGAAGAAAATAATGGTGGAGGATGTATCTGTGTCAGAAAAGGCAGCTAATGGCAGGCTTTACTGAAATGCCCTCAACTGCTAACACATTATTATACAAATATCTCTTTCCCAGATGCAGGAAGAAGGAGAAAGAGAAAGAGGATGGGTGAGGAGAATGAGAACAGGGTAAATCCCTTTAAAATCTACTCATGCCACTTATGTCACTGATAGCATATTGCCCAAACACTGCTCTCCAAGAACTCAAGGATATGTTTCCCAAAGCATAGCATTTTGTTTATTTAAGGTAGTTTTCCATAATTCGTTAAATATGTTTTTCACTGTCTCACATGCCCAAGTAATGCCTGAGTGCAGTAGTGCCTCAATACTGTGCTATGGTTTCTATCTTATTGGCTGTGTAATGACATGTAAGTTAGTTCACCTCATTCACTCAGTTTTGTCATCTGCAAAATGAACATAATGACACCTACATCACGCTGTTACTGGGGTAGCTAAATGAAGTTGCTTGCACCTTCCTTTCTCTCACACTTCTTCCAGACCCTTTTCATTCTGCATCCCACATGTCCCTGAGATGAATTTCCTTTTCTCTGTCATCCCACTGATCACCTCCACCATGGCAGAACCTCCAACAGGTTTCCCTACATTAGATAATAGAGGGATTTCCAGAATTCATACAGACTCCCCTTCACCTGGATCCCTTTGCTCATTCTAATTGGTTATATATAGGGTAATGTCCAAACTTTGGAGCAGGGCACCCAAGACTCTCCGACTTGGCCTTGTGCCCCTCCCCATTCCACCTCCTCTCCACCACATTTTTCATACACAGGTTCCAACATAGTCATATGGTCAGATGGTAGTGTGGCCTTTGAGAGGAGAATAAAAGCTACCTGTCAGATGGCAGAATTGATAATCCAAAAGATTCATGTATGGTCACATGAACAGTGGCTAAAGGTAAAATTTTTGGTTGAAGTGTTTGAATGGAATTTGTGTTTGGATCACATATCCTTGTCCTTGGAAGACCAATAGCAGCCAAGGTCTATTTCTGAACAAATGCATTCCCTGTATTATTTCCCTGGCTTAAAAACTTGTCTGTTAATTATAATAGTTTTAAAGTAAAAGCAATCAGTACTCATTAGCTTTGGTTATAAAATGTCAGGGATTCTTGTCCTGGGAAGAGACAGAGGTACTTTGGAAGCAGGGGAGCCAGCTCTGATGTAACAGTGTGACACAGTGATGACACTTCTGGGATCAAATACCGTCACTCCATGTGTGCTCCCTCGATCTCAGTATTTTAAGGAATAAAGAAAATTATTGAATGGAGAATTTTATATTCTATGCAGAAAAGAATGAGAAGCTAAAAGGCAACTTTGGAAACCACACAAGAACAACAAACCTCTGTGTAGCAATAAGAAGGAACAAATTACTGATACATGCAAAGCCATGGATGACTCTTAAAAATGTTACAATAAGTGGAAGAAGCCAGTCACCAAAGGGTACATACTGCATGACTCCATTTATATGACATTCTGGAGAAGCAAGACTTCAGGGACAGACAGATCAGTGGTTGCAGGGAACAGGGAAGGAGGATTGGCTACAACGGGGCAGGAGGGAATTTGGGGGGTGATGGAGCAGTTCCGGGTCTTGATTGTGGTGTTATTACAAGACTATGTCATTACTCATCTAGCTGTACACTTATAAAGGGTGAGTTTTACTGTATGCAAAGTACACCTCAATACGCCTCACATGTACACACACACACACACACACACACACGCACTTGGGATGATCCTACTAGAACTTGCTGGAATATGGTGTCTAGGAAATGGCTCTGGGATGTTGGCTGTGTTATACATTAAGATTCTGTGGCAGCCATAACCGGTTTGGCTCAGTGGATAGAGCGTCGGCCTGCGGACTGAAAGGTCCTAGGTTCGATTCCAGTCAAGGGCATGTACCTTGATTGCGGGCACATCCCCAGTAGGAGGTGTGCAGGAGGCAGCTGATCGATTTTTCTCTCTCATCGATGTTTCTAGCTCTCTATCTCTCTCCCTTCCTCTCTGTAAAAAATTAATAAAATATATTTTTTTAAAAAGATTCTGTGGCAGATTTTGTTTGTAAAAAGACTTTGGTTGCTCTGTCTGAGAAACAGCAGCTGTGTGTGAAGCCTCCCCCCACCAGCCAGAGGAGCCACCACAGAGGTGAACAGCACCCACCACAGGAGCTGCTGCCAACTGAGGAGCAGCTGCTACCACAACCGCCCGAGGAGCAACCGCAGCCCAAGGAGCCACTGCCACCCAGGGAGCAGCCCCTGAACGACTCAACATCTAGATATGTTAGTGAGATCAAACATGGGTAGACAAAGAAACCCCCAAAGAATAAGGGTCCATAAACCGGATGGAGGAAAAAATCAACAACTTATGCAAGAAGCAAGAAGAAACAGATGAAAAAAAATCAAAAAATCAA
>NW_005356635.1:5138568-5142275 GCF_000412655.1 Myotis brandtii
GGGGTAGGGGAGGCCAGGAGATTGTCAAGGGCGTGGAAAAAGGAGACATATGTAATACCCTTTGTAATACTTTAAGCAATAAAACAATTTAAAAAAATAAAAAAATAAAAAGACTTTGGTTGCTAAACACATTTGGAAACCACTGGAGAAGATTCATGCTAGTGGGGGGCAGTGAGGTTTCTCAACGAAAGCAACATTCCCTTTGTTGTTTTTTCAGACATATCTTACTACAAGACAGAAACCAAAAGAGGGAAACAGAAACTATATACATTGACTTTTCCTGAGTAGCCCCCAAAGTGTTTTCTTTCCGTTGAATTTAGTTGTAATAAGAACTTTGTGCTCTCTATATTTAGGAGCGAAGGTTGGGAAGCCTGGGAGGGCCAGCACAAGGACGCCCCTCTGTGCGCAGGTGCGAGGCAGCCAGGCCTTGGTCAGCCCCAACGAGCACCTTCTGGCTTTCCTGGGCCCCAATCAGCAGTAGGAGCGGGCAGTGAAAGGCTTCAGGAAGTTTGCAAGCCTGACTCTGCGTTTTGGCTGCAGGTACCAGACAGCCTCCTGAATTCAAGTTGTGGACACTTCAGTGGAATGCCCAACATGGGCTGGCACCCCTTACCACAGTCCCCATGGTGTGAACCTCTCAGTTTCCTGACTGAGTCCTGAAGGTGTTAGCATTTATGAAAACTGTTAGGGTTTGCTGGCAAATATTAGAACTAATGGTAGTCATTGAAATTCCTTCTCCCCAGCCTGCCTATTTCATATCAAATGTGCAGGTGGCTAAGTGCTATCATCCTTGGAAGTCCTGACGTCCTGTGTCATCCATCCTCACTGGGACTCTTACCTCATGCAGCTTGAACATGTCCTAATCCCACACCATCTCCATCCTCTGAACCTTCTGAATGGCCTCTGAAAGTCACCATCTGACACAGCTCCTATCGGTGGTCCCTGTTTCAGGGCTTCTTTTCTTCCCAAGTGCCAGGGCCCTCCAGGCTTCCTTGTGTCACAAGTTCCTGAGCGCTTCACCACCTTTGCTGGGCTTCCTAACCCAGCTCACTCCTATGTTTGTAGTCTTCTCATAACATTATCTTCAGTTAAACCCTTTCATTGTTTAATCTGATTTATATCAGGAGAGTGACCATTACAAATTCCATACCACACATTCTACAATGATTTGTCAGTGCCCTTAGGATAATATGTAGACTCCTTAATGCCCCACTCGCCGAGCTCATCTCTTCCTACTCTCTCCTCTTGTCCACTAGGTTCCATCTTGTTCAAACTCTTTCCCATCCCCATATGGAATGTTCTGTCCCCATACATTTGTGCAGCTGCCTCATTCTCATCATGTTGTTAGACCAGATGTCACCTCTTCAGAATGGCCTTTCCAGGCCCCTCTAGGTAAGTAGCCTTCTCGCCTGGACCCTCTCCATCCTATTACCCTACTTTAATGTTTATCTTTTAGCCTTATCACTATCTAAAATTTTATAAATTCTACTTGTGATTGTGTCTGTTGTCTGTCCCTCTTCCAAGCTAATGTAAGCCTGGTATTTACCATTATATAGTCAGGATTACAGTAAGCAAGTGGTGATGATACACTCACACTGGGTCCAGTGGAAAGAGGTTAATAAAGGAAACATTTAGAAAGATGAAGACAATGAAGGATAACACATCCCCCTGGGGCTGGTAATACTGAGGTAGCCAGAGTGTTTGCCAGGCCTCTGAGAAGGTGGCTGAATGGAGAGACTGCCTGACAGGAGCTCTAGCCTTCAGATGCAAACCCACAGCAACCTGGCAGTTTGCTGGCCATCTCCTCCTTCCCTACTTTCCCATTTCCTGCCAGTGCTGCCCATTATCCAATAGGAAGTAGAGGGTCAAAGAGTTTATTCCATCCACCCAGGTCTGTTTCCTGGGACGAAGAGCAGGTGGAGAAGGTGCAAGAGCACGTCTGAAGGAGCAAACACATGTGGCACAGCCACTGCACTCACTGTGTTCCGGTCAGTGCTCGGCACCAGGCCCACCACATCTTACATCCCAGGTAGCACCATTTACTTCAATTGAGTGACATGGCAGCCCTGCCTGGTGGTAGCACCCCACAGGAGAAATGGAATGAATTCATGGATTCCTATGGGTTTGGCTTCAGGTTCTGGGAACGGATGGGGGAACATTTACTATATTAACATGAGACCACGAGGGCATAGATATTCAGTTCATGGTGGACTGTCTGAATAGACCTACCGAGATCTCAGCCTTAGGCCTATGAGATGGAGAGAGAGAATTCCTATGACTGGTAGGCTTGTACATTCCATGCCCAGGACATTTCTGAAGTTGCACAACAATCTCTATTTAGGTGCAGTATGGAAACAGGAGATTGCTTTGCATTATGTTTGAAGGCAGAAAGGAATCAGGTAGCAAACTGGGAACATTTCTGATTTTTCATGAAGTGCAGAACTCTCCAGGCTTTGTGAAGGTAGGAACAAAATCATCCATCTACAGTATTTGTGGATGAATAGGGAAGAAGCCAAGTCATCCATAGCAATGGTATCAATTTTTAGCAAGGTGTGGAGTTACTATGGTGACATGTATGGAGTAGGTTAATATCTAAGTAAAATTATTAATCAGAAATCCCCCTTGAGTGTCTACTAAGTATGGGAAGTGGTGAGAATTCACAACAAAGTGATGACAGAAGGTTTGCCTTTAACCATAGACAACAAGACGAGTGGTAGATGCACAATCGAGAACCAATGACAAGGGACATGTTACATTACTAAGTGTGGAATGGGAGACACCTGTCAAAAGGGTTTGAACATTAAGCTAGAGATTAATATGTTGTGATGAAAAGTGCTGCCAAAACAATTTCTCCCATTTCCTCAGGACAGGCAGAAAGAGGAAGTGCCATGGGGTGGCTGTGCAAATGGAGAAGCAGTCAGACAGGACAGACTGCCAGGGTCTACACCTCAGCTCCCATTTATGCCTGATGCTGCACAGCTTCACTCCATAAACGACTGTGAGCTCTGTGCTGCTGCATTTACAGTGGGGCCTTGACTTACGAGTTTAATTCGTTCAGAGACTGAGCTCGTTAAGGAGCTCGTTAGGGAGCTCGTTAACTCAAATTACTCTGTCAACTCAATGCAAAAAATCGGCCGAGAGACAGCTGGTATCTCAAAAAACTCGTTAGTCGGGACACTCGTAAGTCAAGGCCCCACTGTACTTGGTAAATTTAATTTCCCATCACGCCTTTCTATTTGATCCATCCTATAAGATTTGCATGAAATGATGTCATTGTTTTCAGTTACCTGAATAAGCTTTGTTACAAAAGGAAGAAAAATGCATTGTTCAACTGTTAATTTCTTGAAGGAACTCTGCCTCCCATGAGGAAAGTGCTGCATGCTTGTTGACTGATGACACCAAAAACAAATCAAACCAGAAAGTCTATATCCTCTGGGGACATTAACTTCAAATTTAAAATGCTGAAACTGGTTCTTTCTTGCCATAAACCCCTATGAGGCACCAGCTGATAATAGATTCAGAATTTACTTTCTATATAAAATTTGCATTTGATAAGGGGGATCTTTATTCAACATTTATGGAGCCCATACTACTATGTGCCAGGCTCTGTGCTAGGCATGGAAGATACAAAGGTGAATAAGACAGGGCAGGTAGCCCCCCGAGAAGCTCACAGTCCAGTGTGTGTGTGTGTGTGTGTGTGTGTGTGT
>NW_005356635.1:5142383-5153539 GCF_000412655.1 Myotis brandtii
GGCAGTGGGGCAGGGGAAGTGTATAGGATCTTCCACCTGCCTCTGCACTCCACTCTGTGCCCAGTGCTGGCTTGCAGGGACTGCATCCATGCTCTCAGTGCCTGCCGCTTCTAGCTGGATTGGCGAATGGGAATCCTCAGTAAAAGATGAGTGGAGGGAAGAGGGCAAGGCTGAGTGTTAACTCTGGGCTTCCTCATTTCAGGATCATTGCAGAGTGGCTGTATTCCCCCTGCCGCCCCCTCTCCCCCATGCCGTGTCTAGTGGTCCTCAGTATACAACTCTTTCCTCTGGGGTCTAGAACCTTCTCTCCCTTGACCCTTTCTAGCTTCTGGGATGGTAGCAGTACTACTGGCTGCAGGGTACTTACCATCACTTTCTGGTTCCTTAAACCCTGTTCACATCTTCATAATGAGTCATCTCCTTCCTGCTGGACCCTGGCAGTTAGGGAAGATTTCTAAGGAGAGGCACCTGTACTGAGTGTGGAAAGGCAGACAGAGAGATTTGGGTGAAAATGGAGGAAGGATCCACCTAGAAGACATGCAGAGACATGGAGGGAAGTGAGATCACAGAGCATTCCCGACGCCAGGGCATGACTCTGAACTCTCCTCCCCAGCCCCCGACATCCACCTGGACACCAAGTCCTGCACCTCCTACTTTCTCACCAGCTCTCCAACCTGCTCACTGGTCTCCATCTCCACCACCCTTATAATTTCCTGCCTCAGTTACTACCTCGCTTTGCAATCACTCTCATATTCCTGCTAACAACCCTTTGCTGTCTCCTCATAACCTTCAGGGTGAATGCAAACTCCCCCAGTTCCACCACATGACTTCTGCCTTAATTTTGTGCTTGTATTCTTGGTTACTTTTCTGTGAAATGAGAAATAACAGTAGTAATTAACACAGAGGGCTGGTGTGATGATAACATGAGAATAATATGGTACATGTGAGCAGATAGCTTGAACTGTAGCAAGCTCTTATAGTGCAAAAGTAAAAACTCTGGCCAGTTCCAGAAGGAAAAATTCTCTCTAAAGTTCACTTCTTTGCCCTTAACTTTCAAAACACCTTACTTATTAGCCACACTGAGTATAAAAAAATGTTTTATTCATTTTAAAATCAGAAGAAAATTGAATTAAATAATAATGAATATGGTCTGGATGGCATTTATCTTTATACCAATGCAATTATAAAATATGATTTTAAATATTTTCTTAAATGGAGAAAAGGCCCCATGAATGGAAAAGTGCCTAGAGCCCATGAAAAGCCTTGTGTCTCTGATTCTCTTGTTGCCCTGTTATTATTCAAATGGATAATTTTATTCAAATTGTTATAAGCCAGATGCTGTACTATACAAAGTGAAATCTAAAGAAGAGTGAGAGGGGCACCTTGAACTCAGGTGCCACAGAACTGGGTAATGGAAGGCAACGAGGAGGAGATAAGAGATGGAATAGTCCAGAGAGAAGCACTGTTTCCTCAAAAAGCCGGTGATGTCAGTGGATGGGAAGTTCCTAACACATGATCCTAGCAGGATGAACTCTGTGTGTCTGGAGGACAGTGACACAGCACTCGGCACTGTACCACTTTCTGAGTCTGGAGACTGAAGCTAAAAATAATTTTTTAAATATATAGATGATAGCACATGGAGCAGTAGAAGTATGATTTTCCTTCTTGATGCTTGTAATGTATCATGCCAGAATTAATCTTGATTTTGCTGAAATACCTAATATATAAGCTCTGAAAGAAAAAATAGTAATGTGTGAAATGTGAAGGCATCAATGGGTTTTACAACATGAGAATCCAGATAAAATTTTGATCACTTTGGCAAACAGGAAAATAGAAAAAAATGTTTAGAATACTGCAATGTGTTCTATCAACTCCAGGATGGAGTGGTATTGTTTATCTCTAGGGGATGGGATTGTGAGTTATTTTAACTTCTTTCTGCTTATCTTTCTATTTGCTTCTGGTTTTTAAAAACTGCAAATTTTCTCTCTAAAAATTAACACAATTTTCAAACCCAACTATATAAATTACAATGGCAGACATTGAAAATTTTCTTTCAAGAAAATAATTACAAGGATATGATGGGGTTGTTTATTAATTGAAATAAGCTAAGTATTAATCGATACAGAATTGATTAAATGCATTTCAGTCTGCCCTTAAATGATCATTAAAATTATTAGCTAGATCTATATTTATTGATGTGGAAGACATTCACAATGTTGTTGAATATAATGTCCAAAAATGTATAAAAGAGTATATGTGAGATAATTCCTTTTTAAAAAATTTAAAATGCCCCTTTTAGGCCAGAATAGATATACATTAAAATATCAACAGTAATTTTGCAGTTAGAAATACAGGAATTATGTAATTGTTACTTCTCTAAATCTTTTCCTCCCTTATAGGACAAAAGTCTGAATGGAACACTTTGTGAACAAGTTTCACCAGAGTCTGAAATATAATTTCTTCGATGTAGAGAGATCAGTGGATGAAGAAAAACGAAAGAACTGGAAGCTCCCTTGGAAGTTCTGTTTGTCCTTCCTGCTGGTTTCACTCTTATGCCATCTGGCAGGAGAGGACGAGAAATAAAACGAATAGGGCTTGTTGGGACTGTGTTGTGCAGGTTTACATTGAAATAAGATACCAGTAAGTGTTCCATCCCTCACTTACATTTACCTAGTTTTCTGGAGATTACTTTTTTGATCCTAGGGCCTAGCTTCCCCAATAATTTTAAAATTCTCCCAAACTACAGCTAACATTGCTGTGACAAAAACCAATCTGCTCCTCCTGATTGGAAGGTGTTCTATCCCAATGTGTGAGAGTTTCATGTGGACCCAACAGAGGCTCTCTATGACCCCAAGAAGAAATATTTTGTTTTCTCACACTGAATCTCTCATTGGGCCCTTCTGTCCACACAGACACAGGCACATGGAGGGGCCTCTCTGGAAGACTAGAGAACACAGAAGGGCATGCCTTTAAGAGAGTGCTGGCATATATGCACATTCCCCTCTCTCCCACTGGTTTGTCTGGCCCCTGAGAGTAGAGGCCAGGCCCTGCGTGCCCCAGCCCCCTGGCGCATCTAGCCTGTGGTGGGCAGTCCATGGATAGAAGCTGGAGCGGAGCACAGGTCAGGGAGATAGCTGGGACGGCGGCAGGAGAAGCCGTCAAATGCGTAGGAACATTGAAACCTGGAACAGGCTGCTCTGCCGGCCCGTGATGACCCTGACTTGGATCTGATTTTGCCACCAGTTCCAGTGGTGCGAGAACTAAGCCCAAAGTGGTGACAGATGGCTGCAGCGGGCGGCCAGGCTGCAGGCCTTTGGCAGCTAATGAACTGGCCCAGGCAAGGAGAGGGAACGCAAAGACAGCAGTGAGTCGCGCAGCTGCTCCAGCCACGGCCAGATATGTGTGCCTTGGAAACAATCGGTGAAGTAGCAGCAATAACCAAAGGTCCTCGGCCACTTGGTTTTGGTGACACTGATCTATGACACAGTCTCCAAGTCCTGGCAGACGTTGAGAAGGCAGAAAAGGTGTTAGTCTGGGCATGCGGATTTCCATATTTAATATGGTTGCCTCAGCTACTATTTTGGAAACAGTCAGTCTTAACTAAGCTATGAGTGTTTCTCTGTGATGTTGTTCCTTTGTAATTGATACTCTGTGTTGTAAAAAACACCTGTTTTGTTCTTTGTTTCAGGAGGTGATTCATGTAGATATTGCTCCGTGTTTGTGGTAATGATTATAAAGCAGAAGGGTTGCTTACTTTTTGTTTAAGCAAGAAGCCAGGGTCAGTGATCTCCATTCTGAAGAACACCATGCTTGTAGCAAAAACTATGCATTCTATAGAATGCTTAGTGGGAAGGGCGGCTCTAAAATTTCTATTCAGAGGCACTTAGGGTGCTGATGTGTCTGGAAGTGGAACAGGAGGCTGGAGGCTGCATTTGCATGGCGGGGTTCCTAACACTGAGCAAACCTCAGTGGGCCCTCTCCGAGTGAGTGGGGACTGAAGTCCCCCTAACCTCAATGCCATCTTTCCACCCCAGCCCTCACTGCTTAGCTTAATTATGATCTGTAATCTTTTCCCACTCCTCCCAAGGCAAGTTTTGCTTGCTTTTAGCATTTTACTCTCAAATCAATTTTTTAATTGATTTTCAGTATGTTTATTTCAACTTACAATTTCAATAGCCATATGAGTTATCCTTGACTCCTCTCTTTGGAACCCACCCTCTCTTTTCCATCCCCCAGAGTCACAGCCTAAAATCAGGCCCACATCATCTCTCTCCTGTACTATTGTAAACCCCTCCCCCACCTCCCTCCCATCATCCTGTGGCCTGAAGGGACTCTCCTAATGTGTATTTGAGCCAGTCCAGCCAGCCACTCCCTTCTTTAGCAGTTCTCTGTGTATCCACTGTGACTTCCTTATCGTGACATCTCTAGGTTGTAATGATGGGACTCCTTTCTGCCATTTTCAGGAAAATGAGAACAGTTCTTTCTGTGGTTGTGGAGGTTAACACAATGAAGGCCTTTGTAAAATACCTCCATGGTTAGGGTTGCTTAACACTCTTCAGCATTTTTAGCTGCCCTAATGATTTCCGCTTCCAGGGAGCAATCTCCTTACCAGAAATAATGATAATTGAACCGCTTCCAGCATGGCCAGGGGTAAACCTGAGGGGGAGTGGTGAAGGATTAAAGAAGACAGACAAGAGAATACAGTTGGGGCCAGGTGGGACACTGCTCTCAGATGGAGAAACAGTGCCACAGCCTGCAAGCCGAGTCTTTATTTTATAGTCAGATCCCACAAAGCAAAGCAAGGGCATGGTCAAGATGTTTACAGTGTTCTCATGAGTTTCAAATCTACTTAATTACATGCACCTGAGAACTCTATCAAGCTTTGTTTTGGCAGCACTTGCTGCACCTCCTGCAGCCCACATTACTCAGCCAGCTGGGACCACAGGTTTGGACCATAAGGTCAAGCTTACAACCATAGCCTTTGGCTATAATTGTGCTGGGAAAGCTTTGCCCTCCAAGCTGGGACCCGCATGTGGCTTTGCCACAAGAGAACCGTGCCCTCTCATTAGTCCGAGGCTTGAACTTGTCCAAATGCTGTAGCTGCTCTCCACATCTAATCATTTGGTTCTGTCCAGAAATGGACTTTCTAGGCCAGGGGTGGGCAAACTTTTTGACTCGAGGGCCACAATGGATTCTTAAACTGGACCGGAGGGCCGGAACAAAAGCATGGATGGAGTGTTTGTGTGAACTAATATAAATTCAAAGTAAACATCATTACATAAAAGGGTACAGTCTTTTTTTTTTTTTTTAGTTTTATTCATTTCAAACGGGCCGGATCCGGCCTGCGGGCCGTAGTTTACCCACGGCTGTTCTAGGCTCTTCCCAAAGTCAATCCTACAAAGGAATGTGGCTTCAGATCAGGGCAGGTCACATATGACATGCCTTTCCCAGGTAAATACCTTCACCTTGACAGCAGACAAAGGTTTAAGAATACTTTTTAGCATCATGAAAGTTTTGAAAAACTAAAATAAAAATAGGCAGCTAATTATTCAAACTATTCAGAAGCTCTTGACTCAAGGACAAGCTTATTAAACAAGAGAGAGAAATCCACATGGGCCCCACTGATCCCAGAACTACCAGGATGTCACTTTGTCCTAAAAGATTGCTTGGTAACTATGGCCAGTGGGGACACTTACTCTTTGGGCCTTGAGATTCATACCAATTGCTTATTAAAGACTGGAGGTGACAGCAGGCAAACTTTTTTTAAAATGTATTTTTATTGATTTCAGAGAGGAAGGGAGAGGGAGAGAAAGATAGAAACATCAATGATGACAGAGAATCATTGACTGGCTGCCTCCTGCACTGGGGGCAGTGGGGATCGAGCCCGCAACCAGGGCATGTCCCCTGACTGGGAATCGAACCATGACCCCCTGGTTTATAAGTCGATGTTCAATCACTAAGCCACACAGGCTGGGCACAGCACACAAACTCTTACTCTGAGGGACAGATTGGCCTCAGAACCAACTAAGCTGGGAGAGGTCAGTCCTTGGCAAAATGCTCAAGAATATGTGTTCTTGTGCCCTATGCCACAGTCTTCTACTTGGGGTTCTTTCATGACACTTCACCAGGGGACAATGATGTTGATATTGGGAAGTCTTGGACCTGACTTCAAATCCCTTTAGATATATGGTCTTAGTGCAGTGGTTGTTAAACTACATGTAGCCTGCCAGCCAAATCCAGCCCACCACCTGGTTTGGTAAATAAAGTTTTATTGGAACCTACAGCCACACTCATTCATTGATGGCTGCTTTTGCACTCTTAACAGTAGAGTCGAGTAGCCACACAAAGACCATAGACTCTCAAAGATTAAAACTTTTAATATCTGACCCCTTACAGAAAGAATTTGTAGACCTTTGGCCCAGAGTAAGTAACTTAAACTCATTTCTTTATCTGTAGAATGTGGATAATAACATTATTCCAAAAAAGTTTTATGGTAGATGTTAAACAAAAACTAATAGATGTTAAACAAAAATAATAAGTACATTTGGAAAACTCTAGGTTAAAGAAGGTTTAACCTTAAATGTTTCTTTACTGTGGGCCCTCTCAGAGCCTTTAAGAAGCCAATAAGAGAGCACAGCCAGCATGGCTCAGTGGTTGAGCGTTGACCTATGAACCAGGAGGTCATGATTCGATTACCCCGTCAGGGCACATGCCTGGGTTGAGGGGCATGCAGGAGGCAGCTGATCAATGATTCTCTCTCATCATTAATGTTTCTCTCTCTCCCTCTCCCTTCCTCTCTGAAATCAATAAAATATATATGTTTTAGAAAATGTGTAAGAGGGTACATGATTTTTCAAAATTCTCTTAAAAAGTAGGTGAGCAAAAAAGGTAAGAGACCTGTCTCTTGCACTAGTTTTCTCCACACTCTCCTTGGGAAACACTAAGTTAGAAGCTGAATAAGAAGAGTCCATCAAGAAGCCAGCAAGCAGCAGCGATTCACTATTCTCTCCTCCTGCTCTCCTTCCCCAACAGTTTGACCAGGGCTTGCATGCTCTCCCTTCGCTCCTCAAAAGTCCATACTCTCAGGAAAGGGGTTGATGAATCTGTTCATACTAAGAGATAACATAAAATTTAAGGTGCGTGCTCACAGGTCACTCAGCATTTTCATTTTAACATTGGAGAAAATACAAGCCAGTGGAAGAGAAATGGCCGTACTGGGACGCTCCCCTTGCTGTCTGACATCAGGCCACTGAAAGGGCCTGCCTATTTGTGCAGCTCTCCTTTGGAGCCAGCTTTTCGCTGGGGAAAGTGGGTGCTTCTTGAGCCCCAACCAAGGAGTGCTTTGCAGAGAGGTCTCGGGGCATGTTTCTGGTGCCTGTGGACCAGGAGGCTGAGGCTGCAGGTGGATCCCAGTCCCAGGAGCATGTTCACTCTTGAAAGATCACATTGGGGACCTTCTACCAGAAACACTTTTGTGCCTTCTCCTGGCACCACTCATGCTTAGCCAGCTTATGGTATTTGGGCTGTTCTCAGAAGTTAGACAACAATCTGAATGGGTTATTTTGTGAGTTTTCTCCTACATCGCAGATGAATTCAGCAAAACTTTTAGTCAAGTATAAGAAATTCTGATCTTGTTCACACCCTATCAGGAAAGCCCCCAAACAAATCAAGTACAAAATAACAACATTCTCACCATTCATCTTCTGCACATCATTACTGGCCTTGTTCAACCCCTGCTCAGTTTTTGGTAGGGACTGCTGCTTCCAAATATAAGCCCCCACCCAAGGGGATTGCTCTCACAGGATATTACAAATCACAACACCTTTTCAAAAAGACCTGATTCCTGAAAAGAGAGGCTTTTGTAGCTCATCATAACGCCTCCAATAGACTTTGCTTTCTCCATCCTTTTCATACTTAAGGCTATGTTGAAAGAAAAACAGAAAATCCTGTTCCAATTGCCTCAAATAACAATAACAAGTGTATTTGCTCATGTATATGAAACCTGTAGTAATTGGCATGTCAGGTCAGGTTTGATCCAGCAGCTCAGATAATGCTACCGAAGTCCTCATTTCTGCCTCACCATAGCATAGGCTCCATTCTCAGCTCCATTTGATGTGGGCCTGTAGGCCACCTGGCTCCAAACCTCCACCCTATGGCTACAACAAGGGTAAGCCTCACACATTCACACTCCAGTCACTAGGGGGAAACATCTCATCAAACAGGAAAGGAAAAGGTTTCTTGGAAGACCTAGCAAGCATTTTGTTTCTTGTCTCAGATTGGGTTGTGTGCCCATGAACAAGAACTGGATTAAGTCAACTAGAACTAACCCCTGTTATGGGGACAGAATAAATCCCACCCAAACCATAGGTAAACTCAGTTCCTTCCCCACCTTGATAGCACCTCCTTGCAATGCGACAAAGCTGGTCACAAGTGTTATTCTGACTGACCTTTTGAACTCGACTTTGCCTTGCCATGGCCTCCAAGGTGGAGCCCTCCATTGTGCCTCCTGACAAGCACCCTGGCTTCTGCATATCTGTCTCTTCTGGGTCCGATTTGGTTCACTGACCCCAGGCTGGAGCCCAATCGCCTGCCACATTGGACTGGAACATATTTCAAGGTGAACGTTTGTCTAGTTCCCTCCTCTTACTTCTCCTCAAGATCATTTTCCCTGTGACACGGCTTCAGAGCCAGTCAGCTATTTGCAGCGAGGGCAGTGGCAAGGTGAGCAATGGGTCCACAGCCTCAGACACTGACAATTTCACATAAGCAGACACCATCCCAGTCTGCTCCAGACCACCCGCTTTGGGTCCTTCCAGTTAGAGCCTCTAGCTCCAGCCCTTGACAAAGGGAAAATTATATCTGCCTTTATATTGAGGGCTCCTCCATCAAGTCAGCTGCTTGCATTCTCCCTAGTCAGACTATTCAGAGATGAGCTCTTACCAGGGTAGGATGGAAATACATCCCTGAAAGTATGGCAAAGATGTGTTTTAGTTCAAGTTCCCGTGGAGGCTCACTTGGACTCACTTCCTTTACTGAAACATCTGCTTGTCCTCTGGGGCCAGTGACCATCCCTGTGTGGTACACCCTAGCTGGGCACCCAGACTTTACTCCCTGACCACTGCGGAGCTCAGCCAGACATGCCCAAAGCGAAGGCTCCCACTGGCCCTTGGTAATGGCTCAGCCAACTCTGGGAGCAGCTCCCTGTGTTTGTGCTACTTCTGTGAGCCGGTGACTGCGGTTCAGGTGCTCTGTGTACCTGCCTGAAAATCTGCCTATCCTCCCAGCCCTGGTCACTTGAAAACCTGGGGTAATATATATGAATCCTTTTCTGCCTAAGGCCCATGTCCACCCCTTGACTTTGAAACACACACAGCCTCCCCAGGCTCACTGACACCCCAGAATTCTGGCAGCAGAAATTCCCTAAACCTATTCCTATCTGTTCTAATCCTGCCACTCCTCTCAGATGGGCCTCAGGTCAGCACAGTCTGCTTTCTTCCCAGGCCTCTTCATTTGTTTTTCTCCTAAAAGCCACAGTGTTTCATTAAAACTTCACACTCTGCTTTCTTCTCTCTAAAGCTACAAGGTAGCCTGCAGCAAAACAGTTCACCCTCCCTTTTATGATTAATGTACAAGCTATGTCCTTTCCTCTCATAATGAACATATTTAAAAATCAAAATTTGTCTCTTTCACTGCAGTTTTTCTCTGGGGTGACCCAGTCCACAGAGTGTTGGGCCAGCTCAGAATCTGCTCCCCGCAGTTCTATTTTGCACAAAAATCTGTACACTTTAGAGGGACCTAAAACTTAATTTTCCTTCCTTTTTATTGAGTCCTTGGGTGTCCTCTTCACACACCTGTGTTACTGTGGTGGACAGCAGTGCAGGGTTTTTTCCAAAGGGGATATTTGGATAAGAACAAATGCAGTGCACACTCCAGCATGGAAGGGGGCTCTTGTGCTGGAACTCTAGGCAGGGGAAGGGCTCTTCTCAGAATGTGCTGCAGGACATAGGCTAGCAGGAAGGATGCAGGACATAGGCTAGCAGGAAGGATGCAGGACATAGGCTAGCAGGAAGGATGGAAGGGAGGGATGCTCCTAACATGCTGTAAAAGACTGAGCAGATTCCTGAAAAAGATGCAGGGAGGGATGCTCCTAACATGCTGTAAAAGACTGAGCAGATTCCTGAAAAAAAAGATGGCGGCTGGCAGAACGGAGGTGAGGGATAGGAAGTGAGTGAGTGAGGGGATGAAAGGAGAGTGAGTGGATGTGTGTGGTGTGTGTGTGAGTGAGTGAGGGAAGGTTAAATCCGGCAGGAGCAGCAGAGGCTGGCAGACCAGGCTCTCTGGGACAGGGAGAGACTACCACCGCTGCAGGCACTCCCTGGACTGCAGGACTCGGGCATGGAGCCCACGCCATCTTGAAGGGAAGAGTGGCCTCTTCTAGGAACTCATCAGCACCACCACCCAGGCAGGCCTGGGATACTGCCCGTGACCCAGCTGCCACTCCAGCCAAAATCCTGCAGCCACACCAGCAGACTCACAGACACTGGGATCTCCACCTCCAAAGGTGCACCACGCCCGCAGTAGTAAGTGCAAGCTACCCCCTCCCAAGCGGCAGACCTCCAACAACGCATTCTACAGGTCTCTGAGGCACACCACTTCATAGACTTCTCTTGGGAATCATGTAAGCCCTAGCTGAGTGTGATTTTGTACAGAAACAGATGCACTGCCCCCCAGTAGAAATTCTGAATTCTCTCTGCTTGAATAACTGCCCACACACACCCAGCTGTGCAACTTCAGTGCCAGGTCCCTTTAGCACCAGGGCCCCTCAGAGTGCACACAGTTGCTCATTCCCCCTGAGCCCATCTATCCACAGGGCACTTTGAGAAGCCTCAGTGAGCCTCCACTGGGTACGAACTTGGACTAATAGGAAAGCACTCCCCTGGGCAGTAGAAATTCTGAATTCACCCATCCTGGATACTTGCCTAAAAAAGGCTCAATTAAGCATGCCAGGGCCCTTCAGAGTGCTTCAGTGCACCTGCGCTAGCAAACTCAATGAGGGTGCTCCTGTGTGCCACCACTGAGAACACGCGCCTATCCACCACAGGTGCATAGCAAAAACTGAGTTTCCCCACCCCACAGCTGCAGAACTCTGGACACTA
>NW_005356635.1:5157767-5162485 GCF_000412655.1 Myotis brandtii
GGACCTAAATAGACACTTTTTGAAAGAGGACATACATAAGGCTGAGAGACATATGAAAACATGCTCAAAGTCACTAATCATCCAAGAGATGCAAATCAAAATGACAACGAGGTACCATCTCACACCTGTCAGAATGGCTACCATCAACAAATCTACAAATGACAAATGTTGGTGACTATGGGGCAAAAAAGGAACCCTCGTTCACTGCTGGTGGGAATGCAAACTGGTGCAGCCACTGTAGAGAACAGTATGGAGTTTCCTCAAAAAACTAAAAATGGAACTTCCATTTGACCCAATGATCCCACTTCTAGGAATATATCCCAAGAAACCAGAAACACCAATCAGAAAGGATATATGCATTCCTATGTTCATACCAGCACAATTTACAATAGCTAAGATTTGGAATCAGCCTAAGTGCCCATCAGCAGATGAATGGATTAAAAAACTGTGCTACATCTACACAATGGAATACTACGCTGCTGTAAAAAGGAAGGAACTCCTACCATTTGCAACAGCATGGATGAAGCTGGAGAGCATTATGCTAAGTGAAATAAGTCAGTAAGAGAAAGATAAATATCACATGCTCTCACTCATTTGTGGATTATAATGAACAACATAAACTGATGAACAAAAACAGATGTAGAGACAGAGAAGCATTGATCAGATGCTCAAAACTCAGAGAGAAGATAGGGGAGGGTGGGGGTGAGGGGGTGAGATCAACCAATGGACTTGTATGCATGCATATAAGCATAAGCAATGGATATGGACAACAGGGGGTGAGGGTGAGGGCAGGATTGGGGGGATGAGAGGACATTGGGGGGATAAGGACACATTTGTAATATCTTAATAAAGGGAAAATAAATTAAAAAATAAATAAAGACTGAGCAGTCGGGGCGGGAGGGGAGAGAGAATGGCATGAGGGAGATGGCCTATGGGGGATGTTGCCTGCCCACCAGGGTAGTCACAAATGTGCCTAACAGTTTGTGCCTGAAACTGTGCCCATGGCCAGTGTCAAAAGCAGCTGACTCAGCCAGTAATGCCACTCCTGAATCTCCCCCACCTGGTGCTTTCTGGATGGACTAGAAACATCCTTGAAAATGAAGTGAATAACTGTGTGATTTTCCTCTGCCTCCCTCTGCCCTTCTCTAAGAACAGCCAGGATAATAGGAATCAAGGCAGAAACCTTAGAAAAAGTTAAAAAAGGCCTTAGCCAGTTTTGCTCAGTGGTAAGAGTGTTCGCCTGAGTATAGAAGGGTCAAAGGTTTGATTCCTGGTAAAGGGCACATACCTGGGTTGCAGGTTTAATACCTGGCTTCCATATTCAGGGGCAACCAATAGATGTGTCTCTCTCATATTGATGTTTCTCTCTCTCTCCCCACCTCCTCCCTTCCTTCCACTCTCTCTAAAAATCAATACAAAAGTATCCTCAAGTGAGGATTAACACCCCCCCTCAAAAAATAATAAAATGTCTCCAGCTCAAAATGATGTTCAACTATCTCCCAACTTGTTTTTCAGTCAATATTTATACAGCTCTCCATTTTTACAGATTGGGGAGCAGAAGGTAGTCAATAACTAGCAGTCAGAACAGAAAACTAGACTAAGCTCTGAGCACTGCCAATTCTCCTTTAGACCCTGATTCATATCCTGAGTGACTGAGCCCAAAGCCTGAATCCTTCAGGGGGAGCCTCCTGCACCATCCCAGGCCTGAGGCCAGAGTCAGTGTCTCTCTCCTCACAGACGCTGCCCTAGCAGACACAACAAACAAATCAAGCCTAAACAAGTGAGGATGCCAGCACTGACTAGAACATTTAAAAATCAATGCAATTATAAGCATCTTTGTACTTTCAACTGACTGCTTCATTATTAATGTGAAATTAAGACCAGTTCTGAGCTCTCACAATCTGGTAAGTGTCCTGTAATTGTATTTACTGATATTGCTCTGATATGGAACAGTTGGGAACACATACAGTAAATAAAGGGTGTTGCAGTCCTAGGTATGATTACTTTCAGGGTGGACAAGTATGGGTTTGAATGGGGCTTTGCCACTCGTTTGAGTCACTTAAATTCTCTGAGCTTCAGCTTTGCATCACTAAAACAAGGATAATTCTACCTACCACCAGGGTTGTTATAAAGATTAAATAAAACAAGATTTGAAAAAGGCCTAATATAACGTTTGAAAATATAGCACATCCTCAATAAATAGTAGTGATTATTATCATGCTATATTAAAGTTGCAGCATAACATAATCAGAAAATCCAAATCAAGAGAGTGACTCTTAAAAAAGCCTTTTTTTAAAAAAATTACAGTCATCATTCATTGGACACCTATGCTGTATCAGACACTATTCTAAATGCAGGAAATACAGCAGGGAGCAAGACAGGTGAGGCCCTAGCTCTCCTTCAGGTTACCCTGAGAATGGCAGGGAGCCAATGATAGAAAAGGAAATTGTTAATTAAATAAATCATTTCAAGTATGTATGTGTTGAGAAGAAAATTGAGTAGGATGATACAGTAGACAATGACTAGTGGGTTAGAGAAGATTATTATGATCTAAAAAGATCCTAATTGAGGTGACACGGGCAGAAGGAGGAGCCACAGGAGTATATGGATGGGGCAAGGTAGGGCAAGTACCAAGGCCTGAAGTGGGATCAAGCCTGGCTTGTCAGAGGAACAGAATGAAGACAACTGTTCCCAGGGTGTGATGAGGGAGAGGGAGAGTGGCGTGGGATTAAGCCAGGGGGCTGGGCAAAGGTTCTGAGTTCCTGTCTCAGCTCTGCCACCAGAAAGCTGTTTCTCTTTGGATAAAGCTCTTAAGTTCTTGGAGCTCCAGTTTTGCCATCTGGAAAATGGGGGAAGGGGTTGACCTTGATATTGTTAAGGTCATTTCAGCTCTATAATTTGAATGGAACAGAGATTAAATGCTGTATTACTCTTTCTATGCTGACAAACTGAACTCTTCCAGATTGTCTGTTCTTGTTTGTTTGGGAGTATAATGATCTTTAGGAAAAAGTTACCCATAAAACAAACCAGGCTCCAACATGTGGAACCCTTTACTCCTCTTATCTCAAAGCATTCTTTGAATTCATTGTGGCCAAGAGATTAGCTGACTACAGATAGTTTTTGGTTCCTGGTGGCAAACTACTAGCAGCTCACAGACAGTACAAAACCTATTTTAAATTTTTATTTGAATTGTTCTGTACAGTATATTCTGTACATTTTTTCAAATGGCTGAGAAGCATTATCAAGTCACACAGCTGAATTTAGGAAAACATTAAGAAACTTTCTATTTTGTTCAAAAGCATTAACTCACATGGAAAATCATCCCGAACAGTAAAAATGAATGTCAAAATACTTTTTGTAAATCACCATCCAGAATATTAAAACAACTTGAACTCTATTTTAGTGTGAGACTCTTCTCTAGGCATTGAATATGCAATCAATCCACCCTGAGGGCAATGTACACTTGGGAAATGACCACCCACCCACCATTATCACCAGTGATATTGCTAATTTAAAGTCAGAAGAGACTGCATGAAATTCTAAGGCACTGTGGCTAAGAAGATGGGTGCTCATCTGGAGATAGCTCTAGTATAGCAGTTTTTCACCCAAACTGTCCTTGTCAAGTGAATAGCTGACAATCTAGGTTTTTAAGGCGTCTAGTTTGCAAGCTCATATAACTACCTTGGTATACTATTGCAGAACTTAAAAACAACAATAACTGTCCAAGTTCTCTCTCATTCCTAACCTAAATCTCTCATATTGCTTCCCAGGCTATTCCCTCCAATTCTGCCTACACAGTGAAGAGTAAGCTGGTGGTCACTCTCAGCACATTACCCTCTTGAAATAAATAACAATAACAAACAGAACAGGTAGTACTTACTAATCTAGTTTCTTTACAGATTCTCACGTAATCCTCACCACAATCCCATGAGGTAAATACCGTTGTAAAACCCACTTCACAAGCAGAGCAGAGCTGGAATTCCAAGCCTTCCTACCCAGCTCCAGGGGCCGTGCTTTTGATTACTCCACCATTTTGCCTCTCTCATAATTAGAATCTATACATCTTTTTTGGTTTAAGAGATTCATAGAGAAACCAAATTTTTTTCTCCCTCCCCACATCCTATCCTATCTAATAATAGACAAACATGGTAATTAACCATACCTCCGACACGCTTCCCATTGGCTAATCAGAGCAATATGCAAATGAACTGCCAACCAAGATGGCGGCCAACAGCCAGGCAGCTGAAGCGAACAAGAGGCTTGCTTGCTCCAGTGAAGGAGGAAGCCAAGGTTCCCTGCCTGCTGCTGCTGGCCTCTGAGCTTGCACTCTAAGCAACTATGTTGCAATTATAGAACCTAAACAAACCATGCTTTCAGCCAGCCGGCCGAGCTGGAGTTGCAACAGAGTTTCGATTATAGAACCCAAACAAACCCAGATACCTGCTTTCAGCAGCTGAGGCCTCAGCTGGAGCTGAGCCTCAAAGCTAAAGCCAGCTCTCAGTTCCAGTGACAGCCATAGAAGGTAAATAAATCCCAGAATAAAAAATAAAAAAATAAAAAAAGGAGAGGTTGGGAGCTTCAGTCACCCACCATCCTGAAAACGGCCCTCAGCCCCTCACCCAGGCTGGCCAGGCACCCCAGTGGGGACCCCCATCCTGAAGGGGGTGTGACCAGCTACAAACAGCCATCATCCCCTCATCCAGGCTGGCCAGGCACCC
>NW_005356635.1:5163664-5172520 GCF_000412655.1 Myotis brandtii
TGAGGGACAACCCCCCCCCCCCGGCCAGTGGACAAATTTTTGTGCACTGGGCCTCTAGTATATAATAAAAGAGAAACGTGTAAAATAACTGTCCTTCCGCTACGCTCACCAGCCAGAGTGAGTATGCAAATTAACCTGACAAAGATGGTGGGTTAATTTGCATACACAGGCGCTGGGGAGACGGGGTTGGGGTGAAAGCTTCCCCTGCGTCGCCATGGCGATGCGGGGGAAGTTCCCGCCCTGTGGCCACTTATGGCACCAGTGAGCCGGGGTCGGGGCGGTGCACGCCGATGCCGGGGAAGCTCCTGCTCGGCTGGTGCACATGTGCAGGCGCCGGGGAACTGGGGTTGGGGCAGGGCAGGCAGGCGCTGGGGAGCTGGGGGTGGGGCGGTGCGCACTGACACCCGGGTCGGGTCGGGGGGGCACGCATGGAAGCCAGGGGCGGAGCCTGGAGCTCCCCCCCGCATCACCTTGGCAACGTGGAGGAAGCTCCCGCCCCACTGGAGTGCGGGCACGGGCGCTGGCAGAGGTTCTTGCTCTGCAGCTGCTTACACGCGCGCTGGCGCCAAAAGGCCTGTGTCCCCGGGACAGGCGTCCTCAGGAGCCAGGCCACCCCGAGCCTGTAGGCCCGAAGCGGCCGGTGTCCCAGAACGTGACAGACGGTGCACGTCGGGCTGAGGGGACTCCCCCCAGCCCCGGCACGAATTTCGTACACTGGACCCCTAGTTATTTAATAAATAAATGTAAGCCCAAGATCAGCGCTTTATCTCAAAAGTTTCAGAAACAGTCTTTGATATTTCATGCTTCATCATTAATAGAGAACAGCCTTGCTGTGGCCAAACTAAGCCAGTGTGTCTCCCTCACCATCTGCCTGCTTCAGAGAACAATGCCCAGTGCTGCGTTCACGCAGGCGTCCTGCCACCCATGTGAGAGCTCAAGCAGCCACAGGATGGACTGAAAAGCTGAGGCTGCCCAAGTGGACCGAAGAGCATGTGACATGTGCTACTCAGGTTTATATGGAAGCTGCAGAGGCACTCTGGCTGTTCTGCATCATCCAGTAACTGCTCTGGGCAGAGAGGTGGTAACTCAAACTCTGTCTATCCTCATTATACACACACACACACACACACATTTCCTTTTTTTTCCTTATTGTAAACCACTACAATAATTTTCTGTTTAACTTTCTGTTTACCCTATCACATCTCCATCACAAATAGAAAACTCCACTCTCCTAATTGTCTATTTCCTTAGCAAATTTCCAAACCAGAAACATAGAGAATGCACATAATTTAAATACATAAAATATTATACTTGATATCTATCTATCATTATCTATCCTCTATCTATCTGTAGTGGACATGTAATTCAGACCACAGACTTAGTGGTTTTAAAATGCATAACTTCATGTAGTCTCCAAATAACCAAATGGCGTATGTTATGTGGAAACAATCTCAGTCAAGAAGGGTTTCTCCCTTCCTCGTCTAAGTTGCTGGGGGAGAACTAGGTGCCCAGACATTGGCTTGTAGGAGGTAACTGGGGTGGGTCATTATCCATCCAATGAATGAGGTATCGTCACTCCTGTCTGCTTTTCCACTGAACGTGCAGAGAGCTCCAAGGCTCCCGGAGTTCTCTCTCAGAAGGCACTCCAGGGCTCCCATGCTGTCCAGGGCACAGACATCAGTGAGGTTGCTTGGGGCCATGAATCCAGCACCCCAGCATAGTTGAGGGATTCCAGGGGACTCTAGTTCTGCCTGTTTCTCAACCTTGGAGTAGGTTGGAGGGGAGGGAAGTACTGATGCTTGCCACTCACAGAACCTATGATCTCATCTAGTAGTATGTTTTTACCCTTCTCCTCACCTTCTGCCCAGAGCCTCAGCCTGTGGAAGACAGGTGTTTAGAAATCCCCCTCAGGCCGCACAAGAGTTTAGCTAGCCTCCCTTCGCCTCCTCTTCCATTCTTTCCTTTTCTCTCTCCCCATAACCAGTAATCTTTGGGGGAATGATGAGTTGAAGGGAAGACTTGCTCTTTCTCAATAGGGTTTTTCTATTCCCTAAGTCCTCACACCTCTGAAAACCAAAAGTCTTTTCTCTGCTATAATAACTTGAGGTAAAGAAGTCTGTACCCAACTGACACAATGGGACAAAGAGAAATGCAATGCAAGAGACATTGGTCTTTTCATCCTGTCATGTGTACTCATAGGGGAGTATATAATATATGCCTATTACATGTACCCCAACATGCTATCCTATATAATAAAAGGGTAATATGCAAATCGACCGAATGGGGGAACGACCGGACACTATGAGGCTCACTGACTACCAGGGGGCAAACGCTCAATACAGGAGCCAGGCTCACAGCTGACAAGTGCAGCAACGGTGATGGGAGCCTCTCCTCTCTTTGTGGTAGCACTAAGGATGTCCAACTGACATCCCCCAAGGGCTCCCAGACTGCGAAAGGGCCCAGGACCCTCCCCCCACCCTAAGTGCATGAATGTCATGCACCGGGCCTCTAGTATACATATATGCATTTAGTACACAAGAATTATATTTAAACATGTAGGCATGACTTACCCATGTGGTTTTTGTCTATGAATTATAGCTTTTCTGAGGGGGAGGGAAAATCCATGGATAAATACTTCTATCAACTCTTAAATATTTGTCATAAGCATTTTTTATTTATGTATATAATTTAGGGTTTGTAGGATATTGAAAGAGATGGAGAACTAGAAGATGATAGATATAGTAGTTAGGTAGATAGATGATTGATAGATAGATAGATAGATAGATAGATAGATAGATAGATAGATAGATAATAGATAGATTCTCATCACCAATTATAAGATTCTCGTCAATTGTAGAAGTAAGAATTTCTGACTCAAGCACTCTTCATCACCAATTATAAGATTCTCATCAATTGTAGAAGTAAGAATTTCTGACTCAAGCACTCTGTAATAATTGACTCACTACAATCCCAGCCATGTCATTTAGCTTTATTAACAGTCTCATTTCATCTTAATAAAATTAAATGGCAAATATAAGATCAAAGATTTCAAATAATGAAGTTGATTGTGCTTGAGGGTTAAATAGTGGTTTATTCATGAGTAAGACACTTTTGAACACTAATCAGGCAATAAAGAATTTCTAGTTCTTGTACCAAATGTCATGATTCAGGATGTTCATTTTGGTATGAAATTGTCTTCAAGCTAAATTCAGACACACTTGGGAAAAAGTCAGATGGTATAGGATCTTTGTATACAAATGTATGCAAAAGGAGTGTTGAAAAAAAGCAAATCAATCTTAGATTGGATTGATCACATCTTTAACTTATTGCTACAACACTAAGGCAAGAATTTATTTCTCCCTAAACTTGCAAAGGAAATATTCCTCCTGTAGGAAAGGAGATGGGACATGGCCGTTTTTTATTACCTTTGTCGAGGGGACAGAACGGATGTTTAGAGAAAAAGTAACCCTTTCTTCTGACTAGCATGAATCTCAAAGGGCAAACTCCTCTTCCAGGTTGTAGGACAAGAGCCTGTTTTTATTTCTGAATGTGCACACATAGGAAAAACAGTTTTAAAACAGGTAACTCCTCCTGACGGGACAAGAGACAGAATCCTGAGGGAAGTGGTTTGAGGTAAGGGTTGCCAAATTCAGCAAGTAAAAATGCAGGATGTCCAGGTTCATTTCAATTTCAGATGATTAGTATAAGTTCCAGATATTGCATGGGATGACACTATTAAGGTGAAATCATGTGAAGACAAAACCCTGAGTGATTGCCCAGTGGGGACATGGGCTTGCTGACCAAGAGTAAACAAGTGGCCACTGGACCCACTTAACCCCTGGGCATTCTAGTCTCAGAAAGCAGCTGAAAACTAATTCTACCAACAGTAGAACAGGTCCTCAGGGGGCCCTAAAAATGCATCTGACATACTGAAACAGTGGTACTAACATGAGCCTACCTTGGAATTACCTGAGCAGCTTGGCACAGCATCCCAGTGAGACCAAAGTAAGACAGAAAAGGGACAAAGGGCTGGTACACCCAGGTTGCTCTTTGTGTCATGCCAGTCTGCGGCTTGTGGGTAAGTTACCTTAGGCCACATCTGTGCTCAAGGAGCTCATCTGTTTCTGTGCTTTTGTATTTTTCACGTTTGGTCTTCTTGTGCTTTCCCCTTATTACTCAGTGAAGTTTAATTTTTTAAAATCTTAGCTTTGTCTCTAAATAATTAATATCTAGGTCTTTAATCTTGATCATCTTCATCAATCCATCCTCTTTGTGGCAACCAGAACAGTCTCTCTCTCTCTTTCTAAAATCAACTTTATTGAGGTATATTTTGTATATAACAAACTTCACCATCTCATGTGTACAGTTCCATGCATTTTGAAAATGTATACAGAATTTTGCCTTTTCTGGAATTTCATATAAATGGCATTATATTATATGTAGTCTTTTGGGTCCAGCTTTTTTTCGTTTAGCATAATACTTTTGAGATTAAGATATGTTGTTGTGTATATCAGTTGTTACTTTCTTTACAAAGATCTTCCATATAGTTTGCTAAATCTTTACCTAAGTGTTTCATGATTTTTATGCTAGTGTAAATGTTATTTTTATTTCAATTTCTAATTATTTATGGAGAGCATATAAAAATGAAATTTATTTTTTTATATTGACATTTAATCTTGCAAAGTTGCTAACTTTTCCTTGAGTGGATTTTGGAGATTCTTTGACATTTTTTTTTTTTAGTTGAGTAGATTTTTGAAGATTCTTTGACGTTTTTTATGTAAATAATCATGACATCTATGAATAGAAAGAGTTTTACTTTTTCTTTCCAATTTGTATGCATTTATTTCTTCTTCTTGCCTTATTCCACTAGTTAGGACATCTAATACATATTTAAAAGAAGAAGTGAGAGTAGATTTTATTGTCCTTTGATCTCAGGAAGAAAGCATTCAGTTTTTCACCATTAAATGTGATGGTAGCTGTAGGTATGTAGTAGTTGCAGTGAATGTTACATGTGTACTTAACAAGAATGTGTATTCTGCTTTTAGGTGGAATGTTCTAGAAATGTCAATTAGGTCAAAAGACACCTGAAACTAATATAATATTGAATGTTAATGGTAATTGAAAAATAAATAAATAAATAAATAAATAGTAAAAATTAGGGCAAGTGGGCAAAGATGTCTTTTATCAAATGGAGGACTTTCCCTTCTATCTCTAGTTTGCTGAGAATTGTTGATTTTTCTTTTTTACAATTTTAGTGATAGGTTGTTTTTTTTTCATTATATGTGTATTTCATTTTATTTTTCTTTATTGATTAATGTATTATATATGTGTCCTTTTCCCCCCATTACCCCCCAACCTCCCTCACTCATGCCCTAACCCCTGGTTTCAGTGTTCATTGATTAGGCTTATATGCATGCATACAAGTCCTTTGGTTGATCTCTCCCCCTTACCCCCACGCTCCCCTTCCTTCCCTCTGTGTTTTGATGGTCTGATCGATGCTTCTCTGTCTCTGGATATGTTTTTGTTCATCAGTTTATGTTGTTCATTATATCCCACAAAAGAAAGAGATCATGTGATATTTATCCTTCTCTGACTGGCTTATTAGGCTTAGCATAATGCTCTACAGTTCCATCCATGCTGCTGCAAATGGTAAGAATTCCTTCTTTTTTACAGCAGCATAGTATTCCATTGTGTAGATGTGCCACAGTTTTTTAATACACTCATCTGCTGATAAGCACTTAGGCTGTTTCCAAATCTTAGCTATTGTAAATTGTGCTGCTATGAACATAGGGGTGCATATATGCTTTCTGATTGGTATTTCTAGATTCTTGGGATATATTCCTAGAAGTGGGATCACTGGGTCAAATGGGAGTTCCATTTTTGGATCTTTGAGGAAACTCCATACTGTTTTCCACATTGGCTGCACCAGTCTGCATTCCTGGTGCAGTGCAAGAGGGTTCCTTTTTCTCCGCATCCTTTCCAGCACCTGCCATTTGTTGATTTGTCGATGATAGCCATTCTGACAGGTAGGAGATAGTACCAGATTGTCATTTTGATTTCCATCTCTTGGATGATTAGTGACTTTGAGCATGTTTTCATATGTCTCTTGTCTTTCCTTACGTCCTCTTTCAGAAATATTTATTTAAGTCCATTGCCCATTTTTTTGCTTGGGTTGTTTATCTTTCTTTTGTTACATTATATGAGTTCTCTGTAAATGTTAGAGATTAAACCCTTATCAGTGATAACATTAGCAAATATGTTTTCTCATGCATTGGGCTTTCTTGTTGCTTTGTTGCTGGTTTCTTTTGCTGTACAGAAGCTTTTTATTTTGATGTAGTCCCATTTGTTTATTTTCTCTTTAGTTTCTATTGCCCTAGGAGCTGTATTGGTGAAGATATTGCTTTGGCATATGTCTGATATTTTGCTGCCTATGGTTTCTTCTAATATTTTTATGGTTTCACGTCTTATGTTTAAAACCTTTATTCATTTTGAGTGTGTGTGTGTGTGTGGCGTAAGTTGGTGGTCTAGTTTCATTTTTTTGCATGTATCTGTACAAGTTTCCCAACACCATTTATTGAAGAGACTGTCTTGACTCCACTGTGTGTTCTTGCCTCCTTTGTCAAATATTAATTGAGCAGAGTGGTTTGGGTCAATTTCCGTGTTCTCTGTTCTGTTCCATTGGTCTATATGTCTGTTCTTTTGCCAGTACCAGGCAGTTTTGAGAACAGTGGCTTTGTAATACAGCTTGATATCTGGTATTGAGATCCCTCCTACTTTGTTCTTTCTCAGGATCGCAGCAGCTATTCGGGTTTTCCTTTTTTTTCTTTGTTTTTGTTTTTTTTTTTATTCCAGATGAATTTTTGGAGAGTTCTTTCTAGGTCTGTGAAATATGCTGTTGGTATTTTAATGAGGAGTGCATTGAATCTATAGATTGCTTTGGGTAGTATGGACATTTTAATGATGTTGATTCTACCAATCCATGAACAGGGTATGTTCTTCCATCTGTTTATGTTTTCCTCTATCTCTTTTTTCAACGTCCTGTAGTTTTCTGGGTAGAGGTCTTTTAACTCCTTAGTTAAGTTTATTTCTAGGTATCTTAATTTTTTTGTGCAATGGTAAATGGGATTGTTTTTTAAATCTCTCTTTCTGTAAGTTCATTATTGGTGTATAAAAATGCTATAGATTTCTTGGCATGAATTTTGTATCCTGCTACATTGCTGAATTCATTTATTAAGTATAATGATTTTTTTGATGGAGTCTTTAGGGTTTTCTTTGTACAGTATCATGTCATCTGCGAATAATGACAATTTTAATTCTTATTTTCCAATTTGGATGCCATTTATTTCTTCTTCTTGTCTGGTTGCTGTGGCTAGCACTTCCAGTACTATGCTGAACAGGAGTGGTGAAAGTGGGCATCCCTGTCTTGTTCCTGTTCTTAAAGGAAATGGTTTTAGTTTTTGGCCATTGAGTATGATGTTTGCTTTGGTTTGTCATATAAGGCTTTTATTATGTTGAGGTATGATCGTTTTATTCCCACCTTGCTGAGCGTTTTTATCAGAAAATGGTGTTGGACTTTGTCAAATGCCTTTTCTGCATCAATTGATATGATTGTGTGATTTTTGTCTCTCAGTTTGTTTATGTGATGTATCACATTTATTGATTTGCAGATATTGTACCAGCCTTGCATCCCTGGAATAAATCCCACTTAGTCATGGTGTATGATCTTTCTAATGTAATGCTGGATCTGGTTTACTAAAATTTTATTGAGGATTTTAGCATCTATGTTCATCAGGGATATTGGCCTGTAATTCTCTTTCTTTGTGGTGTCTTTATCTGGTTGTGGGATTAGGGTAATGCTGGCTTCATAGAAAGAGCTTGGAAGTATGCCTTCCTCTTGAATTTTTTGGAATAGTCTGAGAAGGATTGGCTTTAGTTCTTCTTTGAAAACTCCACTGTGAAGCCATCTCGTCCAGGGCTTTTGTTTGCTGGAAGCATTTTCATTACTGTTTCAATTTTATCAGTAGTTATCAGCCTACTCAGGTTTTTTAATTCTTCCTGATTGAGTTTTGGAAGCTTGTATTTTTCTAGGAATGTGTCCATTTCGTCGAAGTTGTCTAATTTGTTGGAGTAGAATTGTTCATAGTACAGTAGGTCGTCGGGTTATGTCGAAGATTCGTTCCTACAGTGCAAAGTAACGCGATTTTCGCTGTAAGTCAGAACCCACCTACATAAGCACCTATGTCAATCACATGGAGCACATACACAGCAGTAATGAAGTGAAACAGTAAAAAAAATTAAAAGAGAGATAACAATTCCAGACCTTTACTTTTGGTAAATAAATAATAAAAAACATAAAGCACATATGTACATACATCAAAATGATGTATTTTTTTATATAAATAAATGGGAGATGGCAACATAACCACGAAATGATGTACATCGGGTCTGATGTAACCCAAAGACTGTCTGTATATTTTTTACAATCCTTTGTATATCTGTGGGGTCAGTTGTTACTTCACCTCTTTCATTTCTGATTTTGTTAATTTGGGTCCTCTCTCTTTGTTTCTTGGTGAGCCTGGCTAGAGGTTCATCAATCTTGTTTATCATTTCAAAGCACCAGCTCTTGGTATCACTGATCTTTTATATTTTTTTTTGGTCTTTATGTCATTTATTTTCACTCTGGTCTTTATTATTTCCTTCCTTACATTTACTCTGCACTTTACTTGGTGCTCTCTTTCTCATTCTTTAGTTTCAAGATTAGATAATTTATTACCATTTTTTCTTGTTTTTTGAGGTAGACCTGTAGAGCTATGAACTTCCCTATCAGGACTGCTTTCATTGTGTCCCATAGATTTT
>NW_005356635.1:5174029-5178488 GCF_000412655.1 Myotis brandtii
TCGCTGATGCAGTCCTCAGCCTCTTCTAGTCTACTGTTTAAGCCTTCTGTTGTGTTCTTTATTGCAGCTATGTCATTCTTCATTTCTTCTTGGTTCCTTTTCATGTTGTTGACATTCTTATTCAGATCCTTATAATTCTCATTGCATTGTGTGCATTTGTCATCCAGCCGTTTGAGCATCCTTATAATCATTACTCTGAAATCTTTCTCTGACATGTTACTTGCCTCCATTTCATTTAACTCCCTTTCTGGTGATCTTCTTTTTCTTCCCTTTGGGGATTGCTTTATTGTCTCCCCATGTTTTGCTGTAATGTTTTAATTGTTTTTGTGTCCTAGGTCCAACTGTTTTGCTACCCAGGTTCTTTTGAGGGTGGTGTTACTGGTGTGATATCTCAGGTCTCCTGGGCTTGGTAATCTAGTTGAGCTCCCTACTTGAGCTATTTGGGTTCTCTTGATGTAGTTGCATCTTGAATGTTAGTTTATTTGTCGATGAAGTCTCATCATGGATTAGCAATATGACTCACCCCCAGCTTCATTGTGCAAGCTATTTTGGATGTGATTGTGGTTCTGGCTCTTGTGGAAAAGGTTGTCTGAGGTCTCATGGTATGTACTCACTATGGGTACCCAGAGTCCACAGCCTTGGAGGAAGGAGTCTTGGGGCCTGAGACTCAGGAACTGTGACTTTGGCTGGTGTGGTCTCACTCTTGCTGGATTAGCACCACTCCACAACTCACTATGAGGGGCTTGGAGCCTGTGACAGTGGGGGGGCAGGTTTCTTGTATTCTGTGGTTGAGGCTGTGGGACTCTGGCCAAAGTGGTTTCCCTCTCTGAATCACAAAGGTGTTCAGGATCCAGCAGCAGGCTGTCCAGAGGTAGGCAGCTGGGAGGGGGATCTCATGGATCCTACTGTGGGAGTCATTCTCCCTTGGTTGGAGAGGCACACACCCAGTGGCAGCACACAGAGGGGCCCAGGAACTGTCTGAAAGGGGTGTGTGCTTGTGGGGCCCATACAATGGATCAGAGTGATTGTGGTGTGCCAGAGAAGCACCCAAGGGCCACCTGCTGGGGCAGGGGGCTAAGGGGGCTTGCGCTCTGGATCGGTGCAACTGCAGTGACCAGAGGTCAACAGCTGAGGAGGAGGAAGTCCAAGTTTCTGCTGCCGGAGCCTTGAGCCCTTGGTTGGATACAAGTGCACCTAGTGGCAGCTCACAGAGGCACCCAAGAGTCGCCTGCTGGGATGGTGGCCTCAGGGGGACTGTATGCTGAAACCATGTGACTACGATGTCTGTGGGAAAGGGAAGTCCAAATTTCTACTGCCGGGGCCGTGCACCCTTGTTTGAATATAAGCATGCCCAAACAGGGCTTAAGGAGGCACCCAGGAGCCGCCTATAGGGGCAGCGGGCTCAGTAGGCCTGTGTGCTGGACAGGCACAACTGCAGTGTCCAGAAGTCAGAAGCCATGGAGGGGGATGTCCCAATTTTTGCTGCTTTGCACCCTTGGTTGAAATCATGCGTGCCCAGAGGGGCTCACAGAGGCACCCAGGAGCTGTCTGTCAGGGTGTTGGGTCTCAGGAGGCCTGCACTCTGGAAAGGCACAACTGTGGTAGCCAGAGTTCTGCAGCTGTGGGGTGGGAAGACTTAATTTTTGCTGCTGTCCCATGGTTGGATACATGCATGCTCCCAGTGGCAGCTCACAGAGATACCCCGGGGCCATTTGCCTGGGCAGTGCATCAGAGAGGCTCTTGCACTGAAGCTGTGTGACTGAGGTGTCCATGGGCAGGCAGCCAGAAGTGGGGAAAGTCCGAAATTCTACTTCCGGGGGCCTTGTGTCCTTGGTTGGATTCGCATGCACCCAGTGGCAGCTCACAGAGGCACCCACAGTGCATTTGCCAGCACGGCACACTGACACACTCTGAGGGGCCCTTGCGCTGAAGCTGTGCGACTGAGGTGTCTGTGGGCAGGTATCCAGGTATGGGGAATTCAAAATCTCCACTGCCAGGGCAGTGCGTCCTTGTTTGTACAAGAGCGCACCCAGCGGGGGCTTACAGCGGCACCCAAGAGCTGCCTATGGAGCGATGGGCTCAGGAGGCCTGCGCACTGGAAAAGCATGACTGTGGTGTCCAGAGGTCTGCAGCTGTCGGGTGGGAGGACTCAGTTTTTGCTGCTGCATCTATGGTTGGATACTCGCGCTCCCAGTGGTGGCTCACAGGTGCACCCACGGTGCGTTTGCCAGCGCAGGGCACATATGCACTCTGAAGGGCCCTGGCTCTGAAGTTGTGTGGCCAAGGAGACTGTGGGCAGGTATTCAGGAAGAGGGAATTCAGAATTTCTACTGCTAGGGCAGTGCGTCCTTGTTTGTATAAGAGCGCTCCCAGCGGGGGCTCCCAGCGGGGGCTCCCAGCGGGGGCTCACAGCGGCACCCAAGAGCTGCCTGTGGAGCGGTGGGCTCATGAAGCCTGCATGCTGGAAACATGCAACTGTGGCATCTGGAGGGCAGCAGCTGGGGAGGGAGGAGGTTGCACTTACTGCTGTGGAAGCTGTGCACCTTTGGAGGTGGAGGTCCTAGGTCTGCAGGTCTGTGGGTGGGGCAGCAAGATTTTGGCTAGAGTGGCTGCAGGGTCATGGGCAGTGTCCATGGCCTATCTGGGTGGTGGTGTTTATGAGTTCCTAGAAGAAGCCGCTCTCCCCTTCAAGATGGCATGTGCTCTGTGCCCGAATCCCACAGCCCAGGGAGTGTCTGCAGTGGTGGTAGGTGCTCTCTGTCCAGGAGAGTCTGGTCTGCCAGCCCCCACTACTCCTGTTGGATTCAACTGTCCCTCACTCACTCACACACACACACCACACATGAATACACTCTCCTTTCACCCCCTCACTCACTCACACCCTCTCCCTCACCTGCATCCTGCCAGCAGCCATCTTCTGAGTCCTGCTGGAAGCTTTTTGATTACTGCTTCAATTTCCTCCATAGTTATCAGTCTATTAATGTTTTTAGCTTCTTCCTGATTGAGTTTTGGAAGGTTGTATTTTTCTAGGAATATGTTTATTCCCTCCAGGTTGTCTAGTTTGTTGGAGTAGAGTTGTTCATAGTATTTTTTTAACAATCCTTTGTATTTCTATGGGGTCTGTTGTTATTTCGACTCTTTCATTTCTGATTTTGTTCATTTGGGTCCTCTCTCTTTGCTTCTTGGTGAGCCTGCCTAGAGGTTCATCAATCTTGTTTATCCATTCAAAGAACCAGCTCTTAGTTTCATTGATCTATTGTATTGTGTTTGTTTTAGTCTCTATGTCATTTATTTCTTCTCTGATCTTTATTATCTCCTTCCTTCTGCTCACTCTGGGATTTTCTTGTTGCTCTCTTTCTAATTCTTTAAGTTGTAGAGTTAAACGATTTATTACCATTTTTTCTTCTTTTCTGAGGTAGGTCTGTAGAGCTATAAACTTCCCTCTTAGGACTACTTTCACTGTGTTCTATAGATTTTGGATTGTTGTGTTTTCATTGTCATTCATTTCCAGGATGTTTTTAATTTCTTTTTTGATCTCTTTGGTAACCCAATCATTGTTTAATAGCATGCTATTGAGCTTCCAAGTGTTTGAATTTTTTATTGTTTTTATTGTAGTTTATTTTTAATATTATGCCATTGTGATCTGAGAAGATGCTTGATATGATTTCAATCTTTTTGAATTTGGGGAGACTGCCTGTGACCCAATATGTCATCTGTCTTTGAAAATGTCCCATGTGCACTTGAAAAAAAACATATTCTGTGGCTTTGGGGTGAAATGTTCTGAAGATGTCAATTAAGTACATCCGGTCTAGTGAGTCATTTAGGATTGCTGATTTTTTGTTTAGAGGATTTGTTCAGTGATGTCAGTGGGGTTTTAAAGTCCCCTACTATGATTATATTGTTGTCAATCTCTCCCTTGATATCTTCCAGGAGTTTTTTTAATGTATTTGGGTGCTCTTGCATTGGGTGCATATATGTTTACCTGGGTTATATCCTCTTGTTGTATCGATCACTTTAGTATTATGAAGTTGCCTTCCTTATCTCTTGTTATGGCCTTCACTTTGAGGTCTATTTTGTCAGATATAAGTATTGCTACCCCAACTTTTTTTTCATTTCCATTTGCCTGAAAGATAATTTTTCATCCCTTCACTTTCAGTCTGTGTGAGTCCCTTGTTTTGAGGTGGGTCTCTTGTAGACAGCATATATATGGGTCATGTTTTTTTTTTAATCTATTCAGCCACTCTATGTCTTTTGATTGGGGCATTTTGTTTGTTTACATTTAATGTTATTATTGATAAGTACTTGTTTGTAGCCATTTTTATTTTTTGTGTCTGTGTTCCTTCTTCCCCAGCCGTGGGCAAACTACGGCCCGCGGGCCGGATCCGGCCCGTTTCAAATGAATAAACTAAAAAAAAAAAAAGACCGTACCCTTTTATGTAATGATGTTTACTTTGAATTT
>NW_005356635.1:5178763-5183265 GCF_000412655.1 Myotis brandtii
TCTGTGAAGCTCCTTATTTCCCCTTCAATTTTGAATGATAGCCTTGCTGGATAGAGTATTCTTGGATTCAGTCCCTTGCTTTGCATCACTTTGTAAATTTCCTTCCATTCCTTTCTGGCCTGATGTGTTTCAGTTGAGAAATCATTTGATAATCTAATGGGAGATCCCTTATAGGTAACTTTCTGTCTCTCTCTGGCAGCCTTTAAGTTTTCTTACTTTGTTGTTTGTTTGCCAATTTCATTATGATGTGTCTTGGTGTAGAACTTTTTTGGTTCATCTTGTTTGGGACTGTTTGTGCTTGTGTGACTTTTTTCTTCCCCACATCAGGGAAGTTTTCTGACATTATTTCTTCAAGTAGGTTTTCTAACCCTTGCTCTTCTTCTTGTCAGTCTGGCACCCCTATCATTCATATGTTGCTTTGTTTCATGTTGTCCCAAAGCTCCCTTAAGCTCCCTCCTGTCTTTTAATTTTTTTCTCCAATTGCAGTTCAGTTTGGGTGTGTTTTGCTTCCCTATCTTCTAATTCGCTAGTTCGGTCCTCCACTTCTCCTAGTCTACTATTGTAACTTTCCATGGTGTTTTTTATTGCAGCTATATCACTCTTTATTTCTTCTTGATTCTTACATAAGTTGATGATTTTTTCATCCATTTGGTTTATGGACTATATGACCCTTATTCTGAATTCTTTTTCTGACATACTGCATGCCTCCATTTTACTTAGCTGCTTTTCTGGCAATTTCGCCTTTTCTTTCCTTTGGGGATTTCTTTGTCTATCCATTTTTTCTCTCACTGAAGAATCTAGGAGTTGAGTTGAGCAGGGGCTGCTCCTCGGGTGGCAGTGACTCCTTGGGCGGCAGCTGCTCCTCGGGCGATTGTGGCAGTGGCTGCTCTTCAGTTGGTGGTGACTCCTCTGGTGGGTGCTTGCAGCAGTGGTGGATCCTTTGGCTGGTGGGGGCAGCCTGCTCGTGCAGTTGCTGCTCCTCAGATTGGGGTGGGCTGCTCACAAAGCTGCTGCTCCTCAGACGGGGGTGGGCTGTGCATGGTTGCTGCTCCTTGGATGGGGGCCAGCTGCTTTTGCAGCTGCTGCTCCTCAGATGGGGGTGGGCTGCTCACAGGGCTGCTACTCCTTGGACTGCTGCGGGCTGCTCGTGGGGATGCTGCTCCTTGGATGGGGCCAGGCTGCTCGTGCGGCTGCTGCTCCTCAGATGGGGTGGGCTGCTCTCAGGGCTGCTGCTCCTTGGATGGGGGCAGGCTGCTCGCATGGCTGCCGCTCCTCAGACATGGGTGGGCTGCTTGCCTGGAGACTGCAGAGAAGGGCTATCTCTTCAGGATAAAATGGCTGCCTAGGTCGGACACGTCAGGTATGACTCAGCGCCAGACTCGCAGCAACCTCTTCCCAACCCTCTCTTCTCACCAGCCTCTCCCCAGATTCCACAAGTCCACACCTTCACCTGCACCTCAGCCACTGGTGAGTGTCTGTATTTGACAAGTCCTATAAACTAGGTTCAGCAAACAAAAGCAAAGACCGAAAAGAGGGGAAAGAGCAGCTCCACTGCGAGCCCCTCTCTCCCCAGCACGGAGCGGCCTGGGCAGCCATCCAGGCTGCCCCCTCTGGGCTCAGTCTATCTTGGCTGTGGACTCAGATCTAGAATCCCCTGCCACCAGCAGTCCTGCAGACCTCCTTACCACAGTCAGACGCTATGCCTGTCCCAAGGGATGCGGCCTCAGTGCCATGCAGTTTCCCTCTGACTCTCTGGGCTTGGAGGTCTCACAGTTCTCTCCAGCCCAGATCCCTGATTTTACTTGTACTCCAGGCATCCTCTGCCCTTCCCGGCTGTGAATTGTCTCACCAACTGTGTCTACTTTGCCAATTCAGGGTAGATGTTATTCAATTTAGTTGCTCATTCTATCTGCTCCGGGACAAGGCTCAGGACACATCCATCTATTCCACCACCATTTTGTCTCCTCCAATTGTTGATTTTTCAAATTCTTTTGCTGCATCTATTGAAATGATCTTGTGCTTTATCTTTTCTAATCTTTTGATATGGTGAATCATATTGATTGGTTTTCAAATGCTGAACTAGATTTGTATTCCTATGACAAACCCCACTTGGAATGATGTATTTATTATCTTTTTATAAAACTGGATTCCACTTGCTAGAAATTTGTTGAAGGTGTTTGTCTAGGAAAATTAGTCTGTAGGAATATTGGTCTGTAGTTTTCTTTTCTTGTAATGTCTTTGTTGGGTTTTGGGATCAGAGTCATTGCTGGCCTTTTAAAATGAATTTGGAAGTGTCCCCCACTCTTCTAATTTCTGGAACACCTTGGATAGGATTGGTTTTATTTCTTCCTTTAAGGTTTGGTAGGATTCACCAGTATAGCCATCTGCACCTGGATTATTTTTTATTGAATGGTTTGTAGCCATAAATTCAATTTCTTTTACAGATATAGGGCTATTCAAATTATTTATTTCATATTGGATGAGTTGAGGTAATTTGTGCTCTTCAAGAAATTGGTCTATTTCATCTAAGTTGTCAACTTTATATAAGTAGAGTTGTTTTATAGTTTCCTTATTATCGTTTTGATGTTTGTAGGATCTGTAGTGATATCTTCTTATTCATTCTTGATACTGGCGATTTGTTTCATCTCTCTTTTTTCTTTGTCAGTTTTGCTGGAGGTTTGTCAATTTTACTAATATATCTTTCAAAGAGCCAGTTTTTTGTTTCATTGATTTTCTCTATTGTTTTTCCATTTAAAATTTCATTGATTTCTGCTCTTTTCATAAATATTTTCTTCTTTCTGCCTGTTTTCAATTTGATTTGCTCTTCTTTTTTTAAATTTTATTTTATTGTTTAAAGTATTACAGATAGTAGTGCATATGTCCCCCCTTTTCTCCCCTCACCCCATCCCCCCCCGTGTCTTGGGTCCATTTGTTATGCTTATATGCATGAATACAAGTCCTTCAGTTGATCTCTTACCTCCTCCCCTCCCCAAAACTCCTCAGCCTTCCCACAATAATTTGACAGTCTGTTCAATGCTTCTGTGCCTCTGTATCTATCCTTTTGTTCATCAGTTTATAATGTTCTTTATTATCCATAAGTGAGTGAGATCATGAGGTGTTTTTCTTTCACTTCCTGGCTTATTTCACTTAGCATAATGCTCTCCAGTTCCATCCATGCTGCTGCAAATGGTAAGAATTCCTTCTTTTTTATAGCAGTGTAGTATTCCATTGTGTAGATTACCATAGTTTTCTAATCCACTCATCCTTTGATGGGCATTTAGGCTGTTTTCAAATATTGGCTATTGTAAATTGTGCTGCTATGAACATAGGGGTGCATATATCCTTTCTGATTGGTGTTTCTGTTTTCTTGGGATATATTCCTAGAAGTGGTACTACTGGGTCAAATGGCAGTTCCATTTTTAACTTTTTGAGGAAATGCCATACAGTTTTCCACAATGGCTGCACCAGTCTGCATTCCCACCAACAGTGAAGGAAGGTTCCTTTTTTTCCGCATCCTCTCCAGCATGTGTCATTTGTTGATTTGTTGATGATAGCCATTCTGATAGATGTGAGGTGGTACCTCATTGTCGTTTTGATTTGCATCCATCAGATTGTTAGTGACTTTGAGCATGTTTTCATGTGTATCTTGGCTTTCTGAGTGTCCTCTTTCGAAAAGATTCTATTTGGGTCCTTCGCCCATTTTTTTATTGGATTGTTTATTTTCCTTTTGTTGAGTTGTATGAGTTCCCTGTAAATGTTGGAGATTAAACCCTATTGGAGATAACATTGGCAAATATGTTTTCCCATGCAGTGGGCTTTCTTGTTGTTTTATTGATGATTTCTTTTGCTGTGCAGAAGCTTTTTATTTGATGTAATTCAAGTTGTTTATTTTCTCCTTAGTCTCTCTTGCCCTAGGATCTGTATCTGTAAAGATGTTGCTATGACATATGTCTGCAATTTTGCTGCCTATGGAGTCTTGTGGGAGTTTTATGGTTTACCATCTTAAATTTAAGTTCTTTAGCCATTTTGAGTTTGTTTTTGTATATGGTGTAAGTTGGTAATCTAGTTTCATTTTTTTGCATGCATCTGACCAAATTTCCCAGCACCATTTATTAAAGAGGCTGTTTTGACTCCATTGTATGCTCTTGCCTCCTTTGTCATATATTAATTGAGTATAATGGCTTGGGTCAATTTCTGGGTCCTCTATTCTGTTCCATTGGTCTATATGTCTGTTCTTGTGCCAGTACCAGGCAGTTTTGAGAACTGTGGCTTGGTAATATAGTTTGATGTCTGGTATTGTGATCCCTCCAACTTTGTTCTTCTTTCTCAGGATAGCTGTGGGTATTCGAAGTCTTTATTTTTTAACCCCGATGAGTTTTTGGAGAGTTTGTTCTAGGTCTCTGAAATATGCCATTGGTATTTTAATAGATATTGCATTGAATCTATAGATTGCTTTAGGTAGTATGGATATTTTAATGATGTTGATTCTACCAATCCATGAA
>NW_005356635.1:5185097-5195098 GCF_000412655.1 Myotis brandtii
TGGGTGCTCCTGTATTGGGTGTGTATATGTTTACCAGAGTTATATTTTCTTGTTGGATTGCTCCCTGTAGTATTATGAAGTGGCCTTCCTTATCTCTTGTTATGTCCTTCACTTGGAGATCTAATTTGTCTGATATAAATATTGCTATCCCAGCTTTTTTTTTCATTTCCATTCGCCTGAAAAACCTTTTTCCCTCGCTTCACCATCAGTCTGTGTACGTCTTTTTTTCTGAGGTTGGTTTCTTGTAGACAGCCGATATATAGGTTATGTTTTCTTATCCACTCAGTTACCTTATGTCTTTTGATTGGGGCATTTAATCCATTAACATTTAAAGTTATTATTGATAGGTACTTGTTGTCACCATTTTTATTCTTTACACCTGTGTTCCTTCTTTGTCTCTTATTTCTTCTTTTTACAGCAGACTTTTTAGCATTTCTTGCATTGCTGGTTTGGTGGTAATAAACTCCCTTAGTCCTTTTTTGTCCGTGAAGCTCCTGATTTCACCCTCAATTTTGATTGATAGCCTTGCTGGGTATAGTATTCTTGGATTCAGACCCTTCCTTTCCATGACTTTGTATATTTCATTCCATTCCCTTCTTGCCTGATGTGTTTCTGTTGAGAAATCAGTTGCTTGTCTGATGGGGGATCCTTTGTAAGTAACTTTCTGTCTCTCTCTGCCACTTTTAAGATTCTTACTTTGTCGTTGGTGTTTGCCAATTTAATTACAATGTGCCTTGGCATTGGTCTTTTGGGGTTCATTTTGTTTGGGACTCTGTGAGCTTCTTGGATTTGTGTGAGTTTTTTCTTCCCTATATCAGGGAAGTTTTCTGTCATTATTTCTTCAAACATGTTTTCTATTCCTTGTTCAGTTTCTTTTCCTTCTGGCTCCCTGATTATGCGGATGTTGTTTCGTTTTGTGTTGTCCCAAAGTTCCCTTTGGCTCTCCTCCAGTTTTTTAAGTTTTCTTTCTAGGTAATGCTCTTTTTGGGTATTTTTTCCTACCTTGTCTTCTAGCTCACTGATGTGTTCCTCTGCTTCTTTTAGTCTACTGTTGATGCTTTCTATTGAGTTCTTTATAGTAGCGATGTCAATTTCATTTCCTCTTGGTTCTTACACATATTGTTGAATTTGTCTTCCATTCTTTTCAGCCACCTTATGACCATTTCTCTGAAGTCTTTCTCTTACATATTTCTTGCTTCCTTTTCATTTACTTCCTTTTTCTGGTGATGTCTGCTTTTCTTTCATTTGTGGGCTGTTTCTTTGTCTCCCCATTATCTCTCTTCTCCAGGTGTCTGGTTATGTAGCTCTCTCCTGTGTTGATTTAAAGGCATAAAATACAACACAACAAGGCACAAGGCACTGAACACAAATGTATTTACGATACTAATAACCCCAAATAAAGGTGACCACCTGAGAAAAGAGAACTAGGGGATAAGAAAAGTAAAAAAAGTGCAAAAATGACATTGAGAAAAGGGAAAAAAAGTAAATGAGAGAAGAAAGAGAATAAAAACGAAGGGGGGGAAACTATTTATATGGGTTGAAAACTCCAGTAGAACAACAACTAATCCCAAAAAATGGAAACAACAAATACCCAGAGATGAATGCAAACTAAAAACAACAACTAATAACAAGTGAGGAGAGGAAAAATAAAAGCAAAAAATAAAGACAAAAACAAAACAAACAACCAAAAAAAATGGAAAAAAAGGGGAAACAATCTCACAAACAACAACAAAAAAAATCTAATCAATAATCAAGCAAACCAGAACAAGAGGACAGAGAGAAAGCAAGTCGAAACAAAACAAAATAAAACAAAAAAACATAGTACAAAAAACAAATCAAAAAAATAATAACAACAACAGAAAAAAAAAAACAAAACAAAAAAAGGAAGAGAGAAAAAATTTTGATAGTGAAGAAGGCGAAGAGTGTATGGTCTTGGAGTAGGGGATTGGAAATTAGATTTATAAGTAGGATGAATTTTTAACGGGTAGTAAAAAGAAGGAATAGGGAAAATCAAATGCAGGAATAGGGTAAGAGAACAGGACAACAAGAGGGGAAAAGTGAGGGATGGAATGTTGGCATAAAAGTAAAGTTGAGATAGAGTAGAATGATGCTAAAGGAAAAATGAAAATGGAATGTAGAACATTAATCCCAAAATAAAATAAAGAGAAAATAAAATGACATTTTTTTAAAGGTTACAATAGTATTAGTAATAATACTAATTAAAAATAAAAATATAATAATTAAAAAGGTAAAATCAACACAGGTAATTCAGTTGAATGAATTCTCCACATCTTGCAAACTGTCCTTAGAATCTATACCAGGAAATATATGCAGGCATTGAATTTTCACTGGCTAAGAGACATTAAGGGTCAGTGTGAATAAAATGATTTATTTGTGTTTAGTCCACAAGTGACAGACTTAACTTTTCTAATGAATGTGTATTCTCACCAGACTCTCTTCTATCCCCATTCACTAAAAAGGCTTCTGCCACCACTAATTCAGTTGCTTCCCAATCCCAAGTTCTGCCTGTACCAGACTAGTTCTCCCACCCACTGGGGGAGACTTGGAGTGAGGTAGAGAGGGCAAGGAAGAGAGAAGGGAGATCAAGGAGCATGTGAAACACGCATGCAACTGTACCAAGCATTCCTGCTTGCCAGACTCCATACTAAGGGCTCTACATGAAATGACCAGCCTGTGGTAAGAGGAAATAAATGATTAAGTAACCTTCCAGGTAAAACCAAAACCTACATGTTTCCATTCCAGAGCAAAGTCACAGTCTAAGAAACATAAAAGATTTTGTGGTTTTCCTCTGAAGGTCCTTTGAAAAGCTGTGAGTCCTTGAAAAACACAGAGTTCATATCTATTCTTTTTATTTTTTAAATCCTCACCTGCTTATATTGATTTAGAGAGAGGGGAAGGAAAAGGAAGAGAGAGAGAAAAATATCTACGTGAGAGTGAAACATTGATTGGCTGCCTCCTGCATGCCCCCAGGGGGGATAGCTTCTGCCCTGATAGGGAATCAAACCCATGATCTTTCGGTGTAGAGGATGATACCCCAACCAATTAAGCCACACCAGCCAGGTCTGTATCTACTCTTAATAAGATACATTGGCCTCTCCTACTCTCTAATTACCTGTGCACTTGGTTTCATATCACAAAAATCCAACTCACACTTTCTGGAGCCAGAAGAGTTCTGTTGAGGCTCTTGAAACCAGGAGTGTTCTCCCTTCAGGTAGTGCTAGGTCTAGCACCTCTAGTGATGCCATCAAAGCTGGTATGTGTTTCTCTCTCCAACTCCTGGCTCTGCTTTCTGCTGTGTGGTGACTTTGTTCACAGACAGTTTCTCCAATACTCCTGGGGGATATTGCCTCCAGCAGATCCAGGCTCACATCCTATATAATAAAGAGGTAATATGCAAATTGACCCCCACTCCATCACGCCATCACAAGATGGCTGCGCTCACAGCGGAGGCAGGGTTCCTGTAACACAAAGTGGCTGCGCCCACAGCGGAGGCAGGGTTCCAGTAACAAGTTGTAACAAGTGATCAGCAGGAACCTGAGGCTGCATGGCACCGGGCCGGGGCAGGGGACCTGATGACATGCCCCTGGCCCAGTGGTGCTTGACGGGGAACCTCAGGCCATGCCCTCCACCCCGGCGCCAGACTGGGGGACCTGAGGCTGCACCCTTTGCCCAGCAAGGCTTGACAGGGTACCTGAGGCTGCACCCCCCACCTGGCACCAGGCTGGGGGACTTGAGGCTGTGCCCCCCGCCCAGTGGGGCTTGATGGGGATGGGGCCGGCGGGGTCTGGATCTCACCCAATGGAGTGAGGGCCAGCCAGGTCTGGGTCTCACGCGATTTCAAGGTGCACGTGGCTGGGCAGGGACTTGACTCTGGGTCCCGTGGCATGCCCCTGACTCTTGTATAGGGAGATTTTCATATACATTTTACTAATTTTCTTTCATCTCTGACACTTATATTATAGATAAAGGGCAAATAGCAATATTAAAATATTTCCTCTAATTAATTCCCTTTTAATGTGCATGAATTTCATGCACCGGGCCACTAGTATTCTTATAATAAGAAACCCCAGAGTAAAACAGACACCTTTTCTTTTCCAGTGTTCACACATCATGTCACAGGGAAGGCTAGTGCCCTGCAGAACTGAGTCTTCTGATTAAATATATGGGGCCTTAGGAAGGTGGGAAAGGTCATGAGGGAACTCAATCCTTCCATGACCACATGGAGTATGAGATGTGTAGTGCCACAAAGAAAACGGAGCATGTCATGATCTGACAAAGAAGACAGACCAGTCAGATGAAATCAACAGACGCCCATGACATCCTGAAAAGCTCTGCTATTCCCCTCTGCTGACCCAGTGTTCTCTCTCACTCATGCCATTCAGAAATTACTATCTCATACCCAGCAGGACTGCACCAGCCTACCCAGAGCTCTAGCAGATTCCACTTCTGCTCGGCTACTCCCCTATTCCATGGCCTCCTTCCGACTTAGAAATATATGTCAATCATGGACATTTTAATGTGATTTTTTTTCACTAAAGACTGCCTCCCAATATTTGGATTAAAGTCTAAGCAAGCAATTAAAAACTTTATCCCCAGCATAAGTTAATTTTAACATAATCAAACACACAAGCATCCACAGATGTTCATTTTCCCCTATGCTAGCCACTGTCACACAGAGCCACTGATATCAAACCACTCCACTGACCACAACCAGATCTTCCAGGTGGAAAACCAGAATCTGACTGAACCCTATACACAGAATTCCTTCCACAGTCATAGGGCTCTTTTAGCCTGAGACATATGAGCAGTCACTTCTCCTCAAGAGGACTTATTAGGACTCATATGATCTTACTTTCTCTGGTTAAAATCATATAGTTGGCCCAACCATATTTTATCCAATGTTACCATATCTGAGCGGCCCTCTTAAATATTCTTAAACAATTCTCTTTTTCCTTATACTTCCTCTCTCTGTAGTAGCAAAAACACTTTATAACCCCTTACCTTCGTCACTTTTTTACCACGTATGCCTTTTCTTTTATCTGCAAAGTAAACCTTTTGGATGAGAGCTGCCTACAGCAATAAAAGCGGGTGAATTATAGTGGTGGGATGATGGAGCAGCACCCCCAGATGCTACAAACAGTGAGAATAAACGGAACAAATTTCTTCCCCAGCACTGGGCGGAGGAAGCTATTATTAAATGGACTAAGAGCTCACACTTGGAGTGGCAGCTGTGAGATCCCACTGCTGGGCCAACCTTTGGTTTTTAAATACATTCTGCCCACAGGCTGCCCAATGTTTTCCCCAAGTTATTTCTTGTCAACAAATGAGCTCACCCCTCGCCGCCTACTTTTCACCCCAAAGTGTTATAAGATCTACCTCTGCTCTGCAAGCAACACAAAAGTGTATTTCCAGTGGAGGGAAGTGCATTATACACACCTTCATTTCTCCACACTCTTTCGGTTGGATTGGCATTGATTCATTTAGCAAATGTATTCCCCAAGAGAATGGCTTTGCTAATACGTGTGAATGCTAAACAATACACACATCACCAGTTTATTTTCTTCATTCTGTTGGTGGCATTGATCCCTCCCTATGGGCCCATAATCAATACAAGCTTGCTATTTCCTTCCTGTAAAACACTTTGCTATAAAATATTGCCTCCCCTTCCTGTCTTCCTTAGACCAAAGTTTCTTTGTCAACCAGCACCACTGTTGCTGAGGTCCCAAGGACAGGTCAGGCTGTGTTTTCAGGAAAATCCAGGTATATCCAAGTACCTCTGGAACACTATGGACCAATAAGAGGAGCCCGTTTGAAAGTCCATTTGCATGGGGGTCCAATAACTAATGGGAGAAGACACCTAAAGAAAGAAGAATTGGTGTGTGTGTGCAAATGTGAGTAGAGGGGTGATTCTGAGTACAATGGAGAGTGCTGGACTCACATTGCTCTCTTGATTGGCCTTCCTGCTACTTCCACCCCTAGCTTTCCCCTGTACTCCGTTTCCCCCAGGTCTCTGGCTAGTATTGGTTGGGGAGATTCAAATACAAAAACAAAGAAGAGGTGTTTCAGAGATTAACCTAAGAACTGATATGCATATATATATAGCCCAATAGTTGGGTGAAGGCCTAGGGTGAGATGGGGGCTGGAGGAAGAGGGAAAAGGGGGGGGCAAAATGGGGGATATCTGTAATACTGTAAATACATTTTAAAAATACACACACAAGCCCTATCCAGTTTGGCTCAGTGAATAGAGAATTGGCCAGAGGACTGAAGGGTCACTGGTTCGATTCCAGTCAAGGGAATGTACCTCTGTTACAACCTCGATCCCCTGTTGGGGCACGTGGGGGAGGCAACCAATCGATGTGTCTCACATTGATATTTCTCTCTCTGTCTCTCTCCTTCCCTTCTACTCTCTAAAAAAAAAAAAATCAATGGAAAAATATCCTCGGGTGAAGATTAACAAAATCAATCCATCAATTAACCAATCAATCAATAAAAACAAAGGAGGGATGTTTCAGTAAAACCTCTGGAAGGCTTTGTGAACAGAAAGACTATTACCTGTGGCCTATGTTACAAAGTGTAACACAAATGGATATAAATTTTAGGTGAAACCTGGCAGCCCAGCATTGCTATCCAGAGTCATCGCTAAGCCAAAGCCACCTGGCACAGCCCAGTGCTGCCTGGATGGAGAAAACCAGGGGGACATCACAGGGAACATGGGCAAAGCCGTGGAGACACGGCATGGTCTCACACCTCACCGCGGCTACCATAATCCTGCCTTATTCGGGAATAATTTGGTGGGAAGCAGGTATGGGAAGGATGTGTAGCTAGAGTTCCTGTAATTCTGTGATTAGAGGCTGAGTCAAGAAAATCTTCTACTATTTCTGCGACTCTATTTTCCCTAGACTTGGTGTGGAGAAAGGAGATTCATGCTTATGATAAAAAAAAAATGTATTCAATTGCCTGTGCTTCCCCCTCCACCCCAAATTTAATTTTGACTCTGACTCCTTTCTCTAGTTTCTCAATGAGCTGACATTTGGGGTCAGTCTGATTTTTAACTCATTTCCAAGAGGCCCTAGAGGTGTCGAAAGTCAAGTGGGTCCAGAGGTTACAATATTGGTTCAACTAACAAACACACGTCCAGTGGAGGAAAGAGAGCAGGCCAAATCTTTAGCCAAGCTTCCACTGGGTGTTCCTTTTTAAAGACTACAATTTGGATGCCTACAATTATTTGCATTTTTGTTACTAATTACTCCCACCAATGGTGCTACCAATCACTTTTGGGTGCAATTATGCCCTCGTGGGAGTAATTACAAATGAAAACACGTCTGCACGTGCAGCTAATTTTGACAAAACAAAGGAGGCTGGAGAGGACAAATAGGCTCATCAAGTCCTAACTACGACTTCAAACGTCTGCCAAGAGGCAGAAAAGCGGGACAGGGTCTGGGTGTTACAGCTGCAGCATTCCTTCCATTCTTTACTAGTGTGTTTTTAGAGAATTAGATTATGGATGTGTTTAATTAGGAAAGAACAACTCTTCTGGCCTTTCACTAAAGTGGGTTCCAGATACCAAAGCAAGTCACAGAGCCCTCTAATTAAGCATGTAGACTCTTAGATGATGCCAGATTCTTTTTAAAAAATATATATTTTTATTGATTTCAGAGAGGAAGGGAGAGGGAGAGAGAGATAGAAATATCAATTATGAGAGAGAATCATTGATCGGCTGCCTCCTGCACGCCCCATGCTGGGGACCAAGCCCGCAACCCAGGTATGTGCCCTTGACTGAAATCGAACCCAGGACCTTTCGGACCGCAGGGTGACGCTCTATCCATTGAGCCAAACCAGCCAGGGCTAGATGATGCCATATTCTAATGAAATTCTGGTTTTTCACGAGAACATGGACACACCCATCCCCTTGAATTCTAACATACAGGACTCGCTCCCCTTGTCTCTCTACTAGACATGCCAGCATAACTGCTTCTGCTGTAGGATTGGATGTGATAGTGTGATTACCAGGAGCAGTGGTCCCAGCTGGCAAAATATACTTAACATTCTACACAAACCATCTCAGGGTTTCCAGGCAGCCCACCTAATAGACTATTGTCATCTTACATCTTGTTGCCTAATTCAAATTTTAGATTAGAAATGAAAAATTGGACTGCATCTAATTCCACCATTGGCCTATATTTCTAGTTCAATCAAATTCACACACACACACAGCCCACAGGTACCCTATTGGACCCATAGCCATTTTGTCCATGGGAAGCAACTAAGAACAGGCTTTGGAGCCAGACTGCCTCAACTTCCTCCTTTATGAATGAGGGCAGTAACAGGCCTGCCTCCTAGCATTGTGACAGTGACTAAAAGCTAGACATGAAAACACTCAGAACAGTGTTCAGCATTCCATACATGTTAATGATTTTTATCATAATCTATTTTACAGCAATGATTTATTTCTAGATCTCCTTTCTGAATTAAAAAAAACTATCCAGAACAAGACACCTACAGCCTTTTATGTCAGATCAAAGCATTATCTAACATGCAGGCCTGAGGGGAAAGTAACTTTCTTTGACTTACTACTTTCTATTTATTAGATGCCAGCTTTTTGAAAGTTAAATGCTAATTTGTAAAAGGTTACTAGTGATTTTTAGCCAGCAAAGAAGAAAACTGCAATAAAAAACACACACAAAAGTTAAGGTTTTTTAGTTTCCTATAAGACATTAACCAGTTTTATACTGAACTTGGCAATCTCATTCCAGCATTTTCTTTTTTTCCATTGACTTAATTTAGCAGTTTTTCCTGTCCTCTTTTGAACCAGTTTTACCACTTGGTTGATTTCCTCATTAATGAATTAAGTCCTTGACACACACTCACTATATATTTTTCTGTAATCATGTTTTTAAATTTTTTACCATTTATTTATTTTTAATTAATTCTTTATTGTTGAAAGTATTACATATGTCCCCCTTTTGCCCCTATTGACTACTTCTAGCGCCCCCCCCCACCCTTACCCCAGGCTTTCACTACCCTATTGTCTGTGTCCAACAGTTATGCATATATACATGCAAGTTCTTTGGTTGATCTCTTCCCACCTATCCACCTTCCCTCTGAGGTTCCACAATCTGTTCCATGCATCTATGTCTCTGGACCTATTTTGTTCATCAGTTTATTTTGTTAATTAGATTCCACATATGAGTGAGATCATGTGATACTTGTCTTTCTCTGACTGGCTTATTTCACTTAGTATAATGCTCTCCAGTTGCATCCATGCTGTCTCAAAGGGTAAGAGATTCTTCGTTTTTACTACTGCATAATATTCAATGGTACAAATGTCCCACAGCTTTTTAATCCACTGGTCTACTGATGGGCACTTGGGCTATTTCCAGATCTTGGCTATTGTAAATTGTGTTGTTATGAACATAGGGGTGCACATGTTTTTTTATTGATGTTTCGGGTTTCTTAGGATATATTCCTAGGAGTGGGATCACTAGGTCAAATGGCAGTTTCATATTTAATATTTTTACAAGCTCCATACTGTTTCCATAATGGCTGCACCAGTCTGCATTCCCATCCAGCAGTGTATTAGGGTTCCCTTTTCTCCACATCCTCACCAGCACTTGTCATTTGTTGATTTGTTGATGGTAGTCATTCTGACAGGTGTGTGGTGATACCTCATTGTCGTTTTAATTTGCATCTCTCTGATGATCAGTATCTTTGAGCATTTTTTCATATGTCTCTTAGCCATCTGTATGTGCCACTTTGGAGAAGTGTCCTTTGCCCAATTTTTAATTGGATTGTTTGTCTTCCTTTCGTTAAGTTGTATAAATTCCTTATATATTTTGGATATTAACCCTTTTTCAGATGTGTCATTGCCAAATATGTTCTCCCACACAGTGGGGTCCCTTTTCATTTTGTTGATGGTTTCTTTTGCTGTGCAAAAGCTTTTTATTTTGATGTAGTCCCATTTGTTTATTTTCTCCTTAG
>NW_005356635.1:5197925-5202491 GCF_000412655.1 Myotis brandtii
GGGCAGAGTAAAGAGCCAGTTTAACAGAATATTTGTATTTCCTTCTCTCCTTTAGTTCATGTAAGTTTAATGATTGTAAACGCTGATCACACAGCAGCAGAGAGCAGTACTTTTTATTGGACACGAAGCTGCTCCACCACTTGCAGCTCCTCTCTAAAGTTTCATCATATGTTTCAGTAGCTGGGAAAGGACTTCCTTGCTGGGAAGGACTGCCAGGTCCACGATGAAGCTGTGCATTAATGGCAGCGACATGCTGAGGATCGCTTCGGATGAGCCCTGCAGACAGCGGGCTGGTAAGGGTCTGGGAGCTGGCAGGGGGCTCAGCACAGCCTGCAGGCTGGGCTCTGAACCCGCGGCCACGTGCCCGGCTTCCTCGGGTTCATCAGGGTCTGCTTTTCCTCGTTATTTGGTAGAGCACAGTTGGTGTCCGTGAGTGCCATTTATTTCTTCAAGATATTAAACCTCTGAGTGCACCAGAGAAAAATAAATTAAAAGCCGACTTAAACTGAACCAATAACCTGGAGAGATGGCAGAAGAGAGAATTTACTTTTATGTTTCAGAAACAACTTAGTACTTGGAACCAGGTACCATAGCCAGGTACCCTGTTTGACTAATGAAGGTGGGGTCCCATGGTGTTTAACTTAAAAAGGTTTAGATAAAGGCTAAATTCTCCTCTGAAATAAAGCAAAAGGGGATTGCAAGTTGCAGTCTGGTCTTGCTTCTAGAAGCTAAGAGTGGGGAAGGGGCAGAGAGAAGAGAAAAAAGAGAAGAGAGAAGGAAGTGTCTAAGGCAGTGATTTTCAACATTTTTCATCTCATGGCACACATAAGCTAATTACTGAAATTTTGCTGCACACCAGAGAAATTGCTTTGGCTTTTGCTTCCTAAGGACAAAGGCATCTAAACTACCAATCCTTCGGTTACCAGCTGAATGAGATAACCAGTTCTTTTCCTTTTTAACAAGATGGCATCTTTGCCCTGGAGACCATTGTGGTGGCTTCATATTCTATTCTGTGTCCAATGGAGGTCAGATCTGATTTGCTGATGCCTTTGTTCACAGAAGTTTTGTGTATGTAAAGTCAAATGAAATAGGAATTGTTTTCTATTAATACAAATTTCAAAGGAAACAGAAGACCGTGGGGTTTCGTATGACATTTAACCAAAATTCTAATAAATGGAATAGTATCCAAGGAGGTGATAAGCTGGGAGGACTTACTGTAGAATGCCTAATTTTTTTCAAGTCATGGAATTTGATTTCTCGTTTTAAAAAATTAGAATATTGATATACCCTTTGCAGCGTTCTCTGGTGAGACTTCACTGATATTATGAATGTAAGTTATCTGAGACTCAGAGAAATTAAGCCATTTGCTTAAGTTTACCCTGCATAAAGGACAAATGGGGGATCCAGTGCTAATTATCTATAGACCTGGTTAAATGAATGTGGGAAGAGGTTGGACATCGCACCTTATAGGAACTGATCTTTTTATAGGTTCAATTGAATATGTTTACTGTGACTTCACATGAGAAAATTTACTATAATCCCTTCACTGCTTTCCTAATACAACACACACACACACACACACACACACACACACACACTGTGTGTGTGTGTGTGTGTGTGTATGTGTGTATACTAGAGGCCTGGTGCACTAAATTCGTGCATGGGTAGGGTCCCTAGGCCTAGCCGGCAATCAGGGCCAATCTGTGGGGTGACCGGCAGGGAAATCGGGGGGCCCCACTGGCATCTGCCTTGGCCTACCTGGCACCATCTGCTCACCAGCCCTGCGCCCCCACCACCGCTGGTCGCCTCCCTCTGAGGGGCAACCGGCGGGGTTATCAGGGACCCCCGCTGGCACCCACCTTGGTTGGCCTGGGGCCTGTGGGCTGGGGGCAGCTCCTGCATTGAGCATCTGCCCTCTGGTGGTCAGCATGTGTCATAGCAACCAGTCATTCTGCTGTTTGGTCGATTTGCATATTAGGCTTTTATTATATAGGATATGTGTATATGTGTGTATATCTTAATGGTGCCAGTATTACAGATGTCCCCCAGTTTTCCCACCTTCTTTGCCTCCCTCCACCAAGACCCTATCCCATTCCAGGCCTCCACTACACTATTGTCTGTGTACCTGAGTTCTTTAGTTAATTTCTTACTGTCTTCCCCCTCCCTCCCCTCTAAGATATATCAGTCTGTTCTATGCTTCTATGCCTCTGGACCTATTTTATTCATCAGTTTATTATATTCATTAGATTCTACATGTAAGTGAGATCATGTGATATTCGTCTTTCTCTGACTGGCTTATTTCACTCAGCATAATACTCTCCAAGTCTTTCCATTCTATTTCAACAGGAACCCATACAGTGGGTTCTCTTTTCATTTTGATGCTGGTTTCCTTTGCTATACACAAGCTTTATAGTTTGATGTAGTCACACTTGTTTATTTCCCTCTTTGTTTTTCTTGACCTAGAAGATGTATCAGTGAAAATTCTGCTACATGAGATGTCTGAGATTTTGCTGCCTATGTTTTCTTCTAGGATTTTTATGGTTTCCCAACTTACATTTAAGTCTCTTACTTATTTTGGGTTTATTCTTGTGTATGGTGTAAGTTGGTGGTTTAGTTTCATTTTTTTTTTCATGTATCTATCCAATTTTTCCAACACCACTATTCAAGAGACTATCTTCATTCCACTGTATGTTCTTGCCTCCTTTGTCAATTATTTATTAAGCGTAATGGCTTGGGTCGATTTCTGGTGTCTCTGTTTTGTTCCATTGATCTAAATGCCTATTCTTGTGCCAGTACCAGGCTGTTTTGATTGCAGTAGATTTGTAGTATAACTTGATAAATGAGCTCACCCACTTTGTTCTTCTCTCTCAAGATTGCTGCAGCTATTCGGGGTCTTTTTTCATTCCATATAAATTTTTGGAGTATTTGTTCTAGATCTGTGAAATATGCCATTGGTATTTTAGTAGGGATTGCATTAAATTTGTAGATTGCTTTGGGTAGCATGGACATTTTAATGATGTTAATTCTACTAATCTATGAACACAGTATATTCTTCCACTTTTTTTATATCTTCCTCTATCTCTTTTTCAACGTCTTTTAGTTTTCCAAGTGCAAGACTTTTACCTCCTTGGTTAAGTTTATTCCTAACTATCTTAACTTTTTTGTTGCAATGCTAAATGGGATTGCTTGTTTAGTTTCTCTTTCTGATAATTTACTATTGGTGTATAAAAATACCATCTATTTCTGGGTATTAAGTTTGTAAACTGCTACATTGTCTAATTCATTTATTAAATTTAGTAGTTTTCTGGTGGAGTCTTTACGGGTTTCTATGAACAATATCATGTCATCTGCAAATCATGAGAGTTTTACTACGTCCTTTGCAATTTTGGGTGCCTTTTATTTCTTCTTGTTGTCTGATAACTATGGCTAGGACTTCCAGGACTATGTTGAACAAGAGTGGTGAAAAGTCTGGCTAACAGTTATCAATCTTGTTTAAGGTTTCAAAGAACCATCTCTTGGTTTCATTGAACTTTTGTATTATTTTTCAGGGTCTATGTCATTTATTTCTGCTCTAATCTTTATTATTTCCTTCCTTCTACTTACTCCGGACTTTTCTTGTTGTTCTCTTTCCAATTCTTTAAATTGTAGGGTTAAATAGTTTATCATTAATTTTTCTTGTTTTTTGAGGTAGGCCTGTAGTGCCATCTGTTTGTCTTATATGGCCTTTATTATGTTGAGATATGTTCCCTCTATTCCCACTTTGCTGAAAGTTGTTATCAAAAAATGGATGTTGGATTTTGTCAAATGCTTTTTCTGCATAAATTGATATGATCATGTGATTTCTGTCTTGCAATCAGTTTATGCGATGTATAATATTTATTGATTTGTGAATATTGTACCAGTCTTGTATCCTTGGAATAAATTCCACTTGGTCATGGTGTAACATCTTTTTAATGTATTGCTGGATCTGATTTGCTAATATTTTGTTGAGGATTTTAGCACCTATGTCCATCAGGGATATTGGCCTATAGTTATCTTTCTTTGTAGTGTCTTTATCTGGTTTGGGTATTAGGGTAATAATGGCCTCATAAAAAGAGCTTGGAAGTGTTCTTTCTCTTGAATTTTTTGGAATAGTTTAAGGAGGATAGGTGCTAGTTGTTTTTTGAAGGTTTGATAAAACTCCCCTATCAAGTTGTACAGACCAGGGCTTTTGTGTGCTGGGAGGTTTTTTTATTATTATTATTGCTTCTATTTCATCCATTGTTATTGGCCTATTCATGTTTTCTGACTCTTCCTATTTCAGTTTTGGAAGATTTTATTTTTTCAGGAATTTGTCAATTTCATCCACATTGTTCAGCTTGTTGGAAAATAGTTGTTCATAGTATTTTCTTACAATCCTTTGCATTTCTCTGGTGTCAGTTGTTACTTGATCACTTTTGTTTCTTATTTTATTTATTTGGGTCCTCTCTCTTTGTTTCTTTTTTTTAATTGCTTAAAATATTACAAAGAGTAGTACATTTGTCTCCTTTTTTCCCCCCTTGACCTTCCCCCAGCCTCCCCTACCCC
>NW_005356635.1:5203883-5205345 GCF_000412655.1 Myotis brandtii
GTATATATATATATATATATATATATATATATATATACACACACACATATCAATTATACGCATCTGAACCAGTGTGTCCTTTAGAATGACTGTTTCCTTGTTAATTTTTTGTCTGGAAGGTCTAACTAGTGAAGTCAGTGGGATATTAAAGTCTGCCTGTATGACTGTTTTGTTGTCGATCTCTCCCTTAAAGTCTTCTAGAAGTTTTTGTATATTGAGGTGCTCCTATATTGGGTGCATATATGTTTACCACAGTTATATCCTTTTGTTGGATTGATCCCTTTAGTATTATGTAATGATCTTTGTTGTCTCTTGTGATGGCCTTCATTTTGAAGTCTCTATTGTCAGATATGAGTATTGCTACCCCAGTTGTTTTTTTTTTTTCGGAAAACATTTTTCCATCCCTTCACTCTCATCCTGTGTGAGTCTTTTGTCCTGAGGTAGGTCTCTTGTAGATAGTATATAATTGAGTATGCTTTTGTATCCATTCAGCTACCCCATGTCTTTTGATTGGATCATTTAATCCATTCACATTTTAGGTTATTATTGATAGGTACTTATTTATTGCTCTTTTAATTCTGTATACCTAGGTTTCTCTCTCTATTTTGTCTTCTCATTACAGAAGTCCCTTTCACATTTCTTGCAGTGCTGGTTTGATGGTGATGAACTCCTCTAGTTTTTTTTTTGCTTGTTTGTTTGTGGGGGTTTTGTTTTTGTTTTTGCTTTTTGTTTTTTTGTCTAGGAAGCTCTTTATTTCACTGTCTATTTTGAATGATAACCTTGCTGGATATAGTAATCTTGGTTTCATATCTTTGCTTTTCATTACCTTGAGTATTTCATGCCATTCCCTACTGGCTGCTTGAGATCCATTGTTTCCGGGTGAGTAGCCGATCTCTGGATGCCGGTAATAGCTACTCAAGATGGTGGGAAGTTCATAGCTCTACAAGCCTACAGCAAGAAACAAGAAACAATGAGAATAAATGACCTAACTCTACAACTCAAAGAGTTAGAAAGAGAGCAACAAGAAAAGCCCAGTGTAAGCAGAAGGAAGGAAATAACAAAGATCAGAGCGGAGATAAACGACATAGAGACCAAAAAAACAATACAAAAGATCAACAAAACCAAGAGCTGGTTCTTTGAAAGGATAAACAGATTGATAAACCTCTAGCCAGGCTCACCAAGAAACAAAGAGAGAGGACCCAAATGAACAAAATCAGAAATGAAAGAGGAGAAATAACAACAGACCCCACAGAAATACAAAGGATTGTTAGAAAATACTATGAACAACTCTACTCCACCACACTAGACAACCTGGAGGAAATGGACACATTCCTAGAAAAATACAACCTTCCAAAACTTAATCAGGAAGAATCTAAAAATCTCAATAGGCCAATAACTATGGAGGAAATTGAAGCAGTCATCAAAAAGCTTCCAGCAAACAAAAGCCCGGGGCCAGACGGCT
>NW_005356635.1:5207724-5239527 GCF_000412655.1 Myotis brandtii
AATGGGGGGGATGAGGACACATTTGTAATACCTTAACTAATAAAAAAAAGAAAAGAAAAGGACCAAGATGTGTACCAGGGTCTGCTTTTTCTAGCTCCAGGCACAGAAACAGATCAGGCAAATTCTCAAAGCCTCCAGGGATCCTCCTCTGCCTTCAGTCTAGTTGTTATCAGCTTTGATTAGCTTCAGGAGGGCCACAGGAGGGCCAAGATGTCTTCCAACAGGGTGGAGCAATTGCCTTTCCACCAGGCAATAACTACCTGGATAGCAAAGGTCCATGAGAGAAAGATATCCTCTGCAGCATGAGGTAATGACTGAAACAGGAAACCTGGTGGCTGCCCTCTGAGCTCCAACCCCAGAGCTTCCAACCCTAGACTGTCCTCACACAACTCCAGACCATTCTGCCCTCCCTCTTTGGAGCCCAAGGTGAGTGGCTGCACACGAAATTGTGTGTGTGTTGGACCTTTAAGAGAGTGCCTGCATTTCCAGCCCTCTCTCACTGGAATACAGCAACCCTGATACTTTTTACCGCTAGATGTTATGTGGGCACCTTTATCAGTTTTTGTGCTCTGGGCTGGGGAGACCAACTTATGGTTTAGACCCAGAGTTCTCAGTGGGAACCCCCCACAGCTGAGATATCCTTCCAGAACTTCAGCTGCTGTCTGTGGGAGCCCGGCCAGCCCTTTCACACCTCCACCCTTCCTACCAGTCTCTATGAGGTCTAACTTTCTATCCTTGGTTATCAGGGTTCTCTCCAGCTAGTCTTCAGTTGATTTCAAGGGTTTTTCTTCTGTATTTTAGTTGTATTTCCAGTTTGGTCTTGGGAGAGTGTCAGTGTAGCTTCCACTTACTCTGCCACCATTTTGGAATGTTTTTAGCTTTTTTTAAAAAAAAGTATTCCTTGCTGGGAGCCAGGATTCAGTAGGTCTGGGAGGAGCCTGGAAATTTGGAATTTACACCATTGAATTTTTCCTGAGAGCAATGCCTGGACTTGGAAAATGCAGGTGCTCACAAAATGTTGTGTAAACATCCATCCATGTGAGCAAATGATGTGCCTTACTCCTTATGCCATCTCCCTCCAGTACTTATCCTTTATTTCACAACTTACTCTCACTATTACAGAGGACCTAATTTTGGTAGGGACACAGTTAGTAAACCTTGCTTATCACAATGACCAGTTAAATAAGAGGTTAATGAGAGGGCGAGGGGAAGTGAGAGAGGGTTCTCCAATAACTGGAAAATACAGTCAGTTGAGACATCAAAACTAAGCCACTTGCGATGGTTATGGTGCTCCAGTCCCGCAGATATGCCCATCGTAGGACTCTCAGCGATAGGGCAACAGCAGCAGCACTGCTGACCTCATTCCCCATAAGCCATGAACACTCTCCTAGGCCATCTCAGGCTGAAGAGAAGTGAATCGCAGTTGGCTGCACAAGCACTGTGGGAACTTCTGACCTAGGGAGTGGACTTAGTGTCCAGCCCCTGCTGTCTGGAGCATCCCATCTTCATGTGCTTCTTGTATAAATAATTAACAGGTAGTACACTCTCCAGTATTAAAAAAAATAAAGTGATCAGGACCTCTTATATGAATGTAGGGAGAATCATGAATGCCCACCATGGTAGTCTCAACCGTGGCAGCACATCAGAATTGGGAACATGATAAAAGAACCCCTGTGCCTGGGTCTCATCTCCCGAGGGTCCACTACAATGAGTCTGGGTGAGGCCTGAAGAGCAGTATTTCAATGTCATATTCCATCCTCAGGGGAAATAGCCTACATTGCCTGCACTGTCGTTGAGGCAACTGGGAAGGTGTTGGCTATCAATTATTTCAATCATTCCAGCAACACATTAAGTCTAAGTATCTCTAGTCATTTTAGGAGTATTGTAAACTTTAAGACAGTAGTTTTCATTCTCTGGACTTAATAATGTTAATGTAGTAAAACTGCTTTTGAGGGGAAAGTCTTAGAAACAACAAAGTAGTGACACGAGAAGCTTGGCCATGAGGAGTGACTTCCCCCAAGAACCTGGAAGTAAGAGGAATAGTGTTCCATCTCAGGCTGAAATGAACAAAATCCACACAAAAATGATATCATTAAGCAGGCAATAAATTGTAAATATGTGATTATGAAGTTTCTTTGGAATGTTTTACAAAATGCTTTTATTATTACAATATTACAATACTTCTAAAAATAAAAGAAACTACTTTGAAAAAAGTTATATGAGATAAGAACACAAAGTCTCCCACCCTGCACCCTCCACCCCCTCCCCACCACTGCTTCTCATCTGCAACAGAGCCGTGTGTGAGGAAGGAGCAAGGAGAACACAGCTGGGAAGCTGATCCACGTCAGCAAAGGAAGAGGACGCCTTTGTCTGACACCTTCCTTAGTCACAAGGCTTCTTCCAGAGGCAAAGCAGTTTAGAAGGTACAGATGAACATTTGAGAAATAATATCTAACATGATAGAAAAATGCCATCAAATGCCAACGAAAATAATAGCAAATGCATGCACCTATTAGGAAAGGCTGGGGACAGAGAAGGAAAGGAATAGATGAGCAGCAACAATAGAGAAAACAAATGTAAACAAGCCACAACAGATTAGCAGTAGCTTTATATGTGCTATTTTATACACTTCTCTAAAGGGCCCAGTGAGGTATGGGTCACAACTACATCTCTCAGATAAAGGTCTGTGTTCTGCAGTGACAGCTCAATCGGGATCCTTCCCCACTCAGCCAATTTTAGATCATTTCCAATTTTGATGTCAGGGAGAGGAGGGCACACCAGGTGCCTGAGACTGGATGCTACTGAGGGATTGGAGAGGACCCTAAGTACCTCGAGAAAAGTGGAGTCCCAAGAAGGAAGGACACTGGGCCCCAAAATAAGCCCAGGGAAACCGACAGATCAGGAACACCCACAGTGGACTGTGGGTGAGCAAGAAACACATTTTTATCCATTCATTCATTCATTTATTCAACAACCACTTAGATTGATTTGCCATGTGTTGGCACTGTTCTAAGGCCTTTTAAATATAACTCATTTAATACATAAAGCAACAGTATGAGGCACATGCTAATATCCCCATTTTATAGATGAAGAAAACTAATATACAAAGAAGTTAACTAACTTCTTAACAGCACAACTATTGTTTTAAGCCACTAATGGGAAGTTTTGTTATAACAATGAGGTTTCCCTAACTAATACAGTGTCACTATGTTGATATTTTCTGTTCAGACTTACAGGACTAATTTTGTCAAGAAGCTTACAAAAAGCCCAGAATAGTGACTTCAAAGACATTAGAAGTGAGTTTCAAAACACATATTACCTTTTGGTGTGGCTTAGTTCAAAACATTTATGGCAAGGGTGAGTTTATCTGAATGGTAGAGAAGGGAATAATACATTGACTACTGTGATCTTTTTGAAAGGATCTATGCAATTTAATCTACATAATCTCTGGTGAAATTCACTGTCTTTTAAATAAAATGATTAAGTTTATCACTCAGATCCTGTGTATTCTCATTGGTTAAGTGAAGGGTAGGGACTAATGAGCTTGAAAGTACCTTCCAGCATCAACATTAAGCGTCAACCTTCAATTTCCCATGTCAAGGCCATCTCAACATAGGAAATTTAACTTAAACTAAGAATAATTGATTTCATAATCAGTTGACACACTCAAGTCTGAATGTGAGTCTCTGACCTCAGTCTTCACTCTTGGGCCCAGAGCAGTAGGCATGAAAAGTCTATGTAAGAATGGGAGCCCTAACCGGTTTGGCTCAGTGGATAGAGCATCGGCCTGCGGACTCCAGGGGCCCAGGTTCGATTCCCGTCAAGGGCATGTATCTTGGTTGTGGGCACATCCCCAGCAGGGGGTTTGCAGGAGGCAGCTGATCGATGTTTCTCTCTCATCAATGTTTCTAACTCTCTATCCCTCTCCCTTTCTCTCTGTAAAAAACCAATAAAATATATTTAAAAAAAAAGAATGGGAGCGTATGTATAGTCACCAGCTACTATAAAAGGATTGTAACTACACTTAATTTTGCTATCATTTAAAAAAATTATATACACTCTATGATCCTATCTATATATATAAAACCCTAAGCAACTGGTCAACAGTTCGACCAGTTGACCATTTGACCAGTCGCTATGACATGCACTGACCACTAGGGGGCAGACGCTCAACGCAGGAGCTTCCCCCAGTGGTCAGTGTGCTCCCACAGTGGGAGTGCCACTCAGCTGATGGGCACCAGCGCCAGGCTCATGGCTGTCAAGTGCACATGCGGTGGTGTGAGCCTCTCCCGCCTCTGCGGCAGCGCTACTGGGCAGCGGCAGCAGGCACAGCAGGCCTGTATGAGTGAGAAGCCACCTGCCACTTGGCACACTACTACATCCCTTGGGGGATGTTGGATTGCCAGTTTCGGCCTGATCCCTGCAGGCCAGGCCAGATTGCGAGAGGGCGCAGGCCAGGCTGAGGGACCCCACCAGTGCATGTATCCGTGCACCAGGCCTCTAGTAATAAATAAAGTGATACATAAAATATTTACCTTAGATGCAAGGATACAGTACTGCTACATCCAGTTCCCAAGAGAAAACATTGCAGATCAACAGAGATAATTTGACTTCCTCTCCCTTCCATGGTTTTCTGCTACCTTTTGTTCTCTGTCCTTTCAATTCCTCCTCATTGGAGACTCTGGCTGTCCAATTTTGCAGTCCCATCATTTGACATTGAGTTCACCTTTCCTTTTCACAGCCCCGTTGCTCTATATTTTCCCTTTTGTACCTTTGCAAAGATAAAACCTCATTTTTAAATGAAAGCTGAGATTCAGATACAAAGTGTAACTGAGAATCAGCTTAATTGGCAAAGAAAAAAGAAAATGATTGAATGAGCCAGGTAACTGACTCCAGCCCAAGCACAACTTTAAATCTGGCATAACTATTATCTTTTTTCCATCTCAGAACTGAACCAAAATAACTATTTATTAAGGTTTTGTGAAATTTAATCAAGCATGGCAGTGGGGTATGTAAATGATGATATTTATGAGAATCATTTGAAACCACCTGTACTGTCCCTGGCTTGAACCTGAACCAAACTGGAGCAAACTTGCATTTAACTAGAAACTAAAATCCAAGCAGAAAAATATAAGGCTCTGCTCCATGTAGGGAAAGAGCAGCAACTGCTATTAATTTTATCAAGTAGACTTAGTCTCTAAAAATAAACACATTTGAGAATTTGATTTTACCCTTCGGATGTGGATTGATGCTGCAAGCTGTTAGATACCAAATCTTCTATTCTTTCCTGCCCCCTCCCACCTTTCCCTCAATCCTTCCTCCCAAGTCCTCTCCCACTTCCCTCTTCTCTCTTTTCATTGATCGGCTGCCTCTTGCACACCCCCCACTTGGAATCGAACCTGCAACCTGGGCATGTGCCCTTGACTGGAATGGAACCCAGGACCCTTCAGTTCACAGGCTGATGCTCTATCCACTGAACCAAATCAGCTAGGGGTCTTTTTTTACTTTTAAATGGGTAAGGGAGAAGGGAGGGGGACATCCTGCAAGGCTCAGCCTTTTTTATAATTTCTCTTTTAGGGATCTAATACATTCTCATAAATTCAACTCTTTGTCTTGGTTTATAATTTCCACTTTCTCTCTCTATTTCTATCCTCTCACCTAAATTCCAGGTCTATAGGGCACATTCACATGGATGTTGCTGTCTCTCATCTCCAAGAAAGCTGCATCAATTTCTTCTATTGAGAAGTGGAGCCTATTCCTTCACCTCCTTGAATCAGGGGAGGGGGCTGTGACTGCTTTGACCAATAGCATATAGTGGGTGTTATGCAGTGAAACTTCTAAGGCTAGGTTTTAAGAAACTGTGCAGCTTCCACTTGCATCTCTTGGAATACTAGTTTTGAGAAAAGCCAGCCCTGGAGGAAGCCAGCTACCATGAAAGAATCTAGCTACCCTGAGACTACCACGCTGTAAGGAAGCCCAAGCTAGCAACAGGAAGAAGCCAAAGAGAAATAGCTGCCCAACTAGTCCCCAAAGGGCCCAGATATCACAGCCCAAGTATCAGACACACAAGCAAAGAAGCCTTAACATAATTCCTGCTTTAGCTGCCATCTGACTGTAGCCCCATGAAAAATCCCAAGTGAGAACTACCCAACTGTGCTTGTCAAGACTGCAGAATGGTGAGAGTACTAATAAATGGTTGCTTTACATCACAAAGTTTCAGGATGGTTTGTTATGTAGTAATAAAATAACTGGAAGAGATATCTAACTTTCATTTAATCACTGACTCATTCATTTAACAATTGTTTGTTGAACACTTACTCTATGTGCAGCAATTTACAAGGCACTAGAAAAAAGCTATGAACAAAACAGGCTGAATTTTTGCTCCCACAGAGCTGACAATCATTTACAAAGAAAATATTGAACAAAAATTGATCAACCATTTCAAAATTTTAATGCTTCTTCCCCTGCTCTCATGATCAGCTGGTGACCTTTCTCATTTTTCATCAAGAGAATATAAATAATCAAAGAAGAGCTTCCTCACTGACCTACGATATGGATTCCATCTATGTGGAATCCTCCACCACCTTCTCTCTTGTTTCTCTGGGTAAGTATCCCCAAGGTCACTTCATCCTCTTGAGCTCTGGATCCATCTCCCTTACTTCTCCATCACTTCATCAGAAAGCAGATGAGTTCCACATTGAATCCAGCAGGTAGCCCTATTGACTCCACCTCCAAACATATCCATCTCTCTTCAGCTTTAGCATGTCCATCCTGGTCCATCCACCATCCTCATTCACCAGATTACTGAAATTTCTAGTTTCCTCTTTTCTATTCCTGTCCCTCCACAGTCCATTTTCCTTACAGCATCCAGAGTGTCTTTTAGACACATAAATTGAATCATTAGACTCCTCTGTTTAATGGCTTACCAATGGCTTTTATTACACCTAGAAAGCTTGTATCTTTGTATCCTTGTTTCTAAACTCCATGTCCTTGTTTCCATAATCTGGCCTCTCAGACTTCATTTCACATGATTCTCACCTTCACCCATTACATTCTATCCATGATGTCTTCCTTCACTCCCGGTACAGGCCAAGCTCATTCCCACATCAGGATTTTGCTCCAGCTATTGACCTTAGTCTTGTCTTGGCTAACTCTTGCTATTCAGCCCTTAGTTCCAATGTCTCCTTCTCAGACTACCTTACTTAGCATGATGGACTTCTTCATAGCACTGGTCACTCTCTGGCATGGTTCATATCTATGTATTTTGTAACTTATCTGTTTCCATCTATCTTCCACATTAGTGTAGGTGTTTTGTCTTTGTTCACTGTTGCCTTCTCAATACCCAGAACAGTACCTGGCCCATTGTAGGGACCAATAAGTATTTGTCAACTGACTGACTTAAACAATCACCAATGTGATGAGAATTATGATGAAAAGTGCCAGGTGCTACAGGAGCAAGTAATGAGTAGATTAACCTAGTTTCACAGGTGTGTGCTGGGAACCATTTCCTTGAGAAGGTGGCATGGCAGTTAAGCAAAGATCAGAGGAGAAAAAGGAGAAAGCCAGGAAAGCATGAAAGTGGGGAGGAAAGTAAAAAAGTAGAGGGGCAAGCAGAAAAAAACACAGGCCAGGAAATGCCTGGCCCCTGGGAAATCTGAGAGAAGTTCTCAGGGAGGGAGAATGACAGGTTAGGCCAGGACCAGACCTTGTGGAGATGAGCGGGCCCTGGGAACATATCTCATGATAGGTCACTCATTTTCATCCTGCCTTGACTTTGTTCATCTTTATGTCTTTCCGAGGGCTCCCACAATTCCCATAGGGTCTTGGAAGGCTCTGCTTCCTCTTGGCTGGAACTTTGTGCTCCCTGGGAATCACTATCTAGCTGATCCCACCTCTCAAATCTCTCTCTCATCTGCTCTGTGATATCCATTCCCACCACTTAAGATCTCAGAGTCTGGAAGCAGAGTGTACAGTTCCACCCTTCACCTGCTGTGGGATCATGGGCAAGTCACTTAGCCTCTCTGTGCTTTGTTTTTCTCATTTGCAAAATGGAAACAATCACAGTATTCAAGTCATAGGGTTACTGTGAGGATTATATGAGTCAATATACAAAAAATACTTAGCACAGTGTCTGGTGCATTGAAGGCACTAAGAAGTATTTACTACTGTTGTTATGACTCCATCTTTTCTGTCCTAAACTCATAAAGCTAACAGGATCATCCATGTCACAAGTTTAATGCTTACTTTTAAAAATATATATACTTTTATTGATTTCAGAGAGGAAGGGAGAGGGAGAGAGATAGAAACATCAATGTCAAGAGAGAATCGTTGATTGGCTGCCTCCTGCATGCCCCTTACTGGGGGGTTGAGTCTGCAACCCGGGCATGTGTCCTTGACCAGAATCGAACTTGAGACCCTTCAGTCCACAGGCTGATGCTCTATCCACTGAGCCAAACCAGCTAAGGCAATGCTTACTTTTATTCCAAATTGTATTTTCCCTATTACCTCCTGAGACTTCGTTCCCCCACCCCCAGTTAGATGCTCATTTCCTTAATGACAGAAAAATACTAAAGATTGTATTATATGCTAGTAGTCCAGGGAATATTGTAGTGAATCAGACAGGGTCCTGGCCCTTGGCTAGTGTAAGGAAACCAGCCTGTTACCATCTTTCAATGCCTTGGGGTACGGAAGTATGATAACAAGATAGGCATGGGGGCTACAGAAGCACCTAGGAAGGGTTTTCTGGAAGCAAGGCTGCCTGGGCTGTAGTTTGGAAGAAGAGTAAGAATCAGGTCTATAAAGTAGGGTGTAGGGGAGACTGTAAGCAATTCACTCCAGCCCATGCAACCTGGGATGGCATTCAATGGAAGCACTAGCTCGATATCCAAAAAGCACTAAAAAAGGATTTTAAAACTCTCCTGACATTTTTAAAACAGGCCTAAAGCAAGATGCACTGCATGACTCACAGCAAATTATCCTAAGGTCCCTCCTCAGCTATCCATGCCCATATCCACAGCAGCCACCCAGAAATCTCTCCTGGCTCCTTTCCCACTAACTCTCCTGAACTCCTCCAGGGTTGACTCTTTCCCTCTACCTCCCCTTCTGCTCAGCTCTTCATTAAGGAGACACATTTAGCTTTTCTAGGCCTCTTTCAATTCATCTTTTAGTCTCAGCAGCAACACAAAGCCAGGATCCAAGGCCTCCTTAGAAAGGAAGGAAACAGAAGGCTGCAAACATTTATTATTGTATACTTCTTCTTGAACCCCATCTCAAATTCTCCCCATTGAAAGCTTTCCAAGTCACCTTCCAAACTGATAACCCACCCAGCATACTTTCCCCAACCTTCTCTCCTATTCAGTTGAGTGGGATACTCCTCTGAGGGGTAAGGTGGGGGTGAAGGATGCTGAGGCTGCCTGTGAGAACTGGGTCCTTCAGAGTTTCTTCTAACACAATGACTGTTGAACTTCCTTGGAGACTCATGTGTAAGCAATACATTTTCTTTGTAGCCAAGTATACACATGCGCGCGCGCGCGCGCGGATTTTCTTTGTAGCCAAGTATACACATGCGCGCGCGCACACACACACACACACACACACACACACACACACACACGGGAAACCGAAGCTTAATAAAATATTACTTAACCTTCACTCTCTATTTTTTCCATGTATGTCATTTAAAAATGGTAATAATCAGCCCTGTTGGTGTGGCTCAGTTGGTTTGAAAGGTTGTGGGTTTCAATTCCCGATTAGGCTACATACCTAGGTTTTGGGTTTGTCCCCAATCAGGGTGAATACAGGAGGCAACTGATCAGTCAATGTTTCTCTCTCACATCGAAGTCTCTCTCCCTCCCCCTTCTTCTCTCTCTAAAAATAATAAATCAATAAACATATCCTCAGGTGAGGATTTTTTAAAAAAATTTTAATGGTAATAATCATCATCTTTTAGGGATATATACCAATGTATTTATAGATGAAATGCTTTGAGGTCTGGAACATGCATCAAAATAATGAAGACAGATAATTCTGAGTCAATAAATGTTGAAATTGGGTGATGGACACATGGAGGTTCATCATGCTATACAGTGGGGCCTTGACTTACGAGTTTAATTCGTTCTGTGACAGAGCTCGTAACTCAAATTACTCGTATGTCAAATCAAAAGTGAACAAGTGAGACACGTGATGCTGGGCTGATGTTGTGGCGTTCACTGTGACGTTTGCTGCGCCAACTAGTGGTGGGGTATCTGAAGCTGGCTCATAACCCGAATTTTAGCTCGCAACTCAAAGCAAAAAATCGGCCGAGAGACGGCTCATATCTCGAAAAACTCGTTAGTCTGGACACTCATAAGTCAAAGCCCCGCTGTATTCTCTCTAAGACTTTATATATTTGATATCTTCCATAACAAAAAATTTAAAACAAAACAAAAATATTGGTCATGCCCTACTGAATTGATTTCAGAATCCACTCATAGGCCAAGAACTACAGTTTTTAAAATACCTTTAGAAAATGTGGGAGTTGGGAAATTTGAAATTAGATGGCAGGGAAACACATCAACATCTACACTTAATCTAATACACACCCCACCCCCAAGCAAGGTCTATTTCTTTTCCCCAGGTTGAGAGATGGGATGCTGGCTGAGTTTTGTTTCCCCATCGGGTTCAGTACAGCTGCTTATTAGATGTCCCTCTTTGTCAAAACTGAACCTGCACAATAATTATCTCCATCAACCAAGATCCAAGTCAGTTTCTCATGAACTGAGATCGCCTAGACATTAAAGGATTTGTGTCTGAGGCCCATAGCCACCAGTCATGTTGGAAGCAAATGGGGGGCACTATGAGAAAAGCCCTGCAGAGAATCTGAGAGCGCTCGGGGTGGGGCACAAAAACCTGCTTACTCATCTTCCACCACCAACCAGCTGGCCAGCATTTCTGGTTCCCCAGGGGTTCCATGGTGCCGCCCTGGTGCTCTCTGAGGACCTCTGTGGTAACTCTGTCCTCTTCTTCCTTTCCAATTACAGTAGTTTATCAAAGTAAGAGTTCAGGCAGCCCTTTGGTTTGTGAAGGTTGTTCATTATCTCTTAGTCACAGATGCTCTGAACTAACTTCAACTCAGCTTCTCTGAAACTTTTTCACACTGTGCTTAGTGGAGGCTGCAACCACCCCTTGCCAAAAGCACATGTGGTCTTCTCCCTTTTGTTAGCAGCTATGAACTCTACATTGAAATCCCACTTTGGTGAAAAGTTTTTCCATAGCAGAAGCAGTTCTGCCATAAAAAACAGAGGCTTCTAGGTTTTGAATGCATAGTGTTGACCTTGTAGACCCACACTTCTTGCACCCAAAGCCTGTCAGCTTCATAACTCAGGGTTCACTTCTCCTATCCTGCCCACAACTTCTCCCATTTCTGATAACAAATAAACCTCACTGGTGGTTTCCAATCCTTATCACTCAAACCACCATGGCATCCCAACTCCTGGTGGTGACAGACACTATCAATACCTGTAAGGACAAAGAAGTAATATGGCAGAGCAGGAAAAATGCACCAAAAAGATGTTAAAAACCAGTCAAGACAGTCCTACATGGTGCCTGTTTCAGGCAAACAAAAAAGGAGGTGATTGTCATACCCAATCTAGACATGATAGTGAACTTTACCAGAAATATTGACAGTTGTGCTCATCCATTGGTCCTCCAGGAATGCTTTTTAAGGTTTATATTTGATGTCAAGGTGCTAGCCACTTGGAATATGACCTCCATTGTGGGGATTACTGCCCATCTGAAATGAGACAAGCTCTTGGTTGATCAGGGTGGGTGGTGACCCTGGCCTATAAGGTGGAGGATGCAGTCCCATGTCCTCCCTAAACCAGATGGCTGTATAGCTTGATCTGTGGCTGACTCTGACCCCACCTCTCCTGGTGGCATTGACTGGACAGTGGCAGAGCTGCCTGGGGAGACCCCTGGCTGTGTGGCTCCTGACTATGTTCCTGCAGAGCCTGTTGACCTGTTAGATCTGCTGAGTGGGGACTGGCATGCGACACCAGCGTCATTATTCCTGGAAGCCATCAGCAAAAAGTTCAAGCCCAATCCTCTAAATCCTAACCAGGTCCACAGAAAAAGAGGCTCCTAAATATGCTACTAAAGTATTCTGAGGTATTTAAACAGTACTGCAGAAGGGTACTTTGGGCTTATAAATATAGAGAAGAAATTACAAACCATCCCCACTCAGAATGGACTATGAAAAACTTGCTGTCATCCTTCATAATAACTTACATACAAAAATTAGAGATTTCAGTAGTAACCTTCAGCACATTGGGAAATACAGCAATCCATCATGGTGGGACCACAGTGAGCCCTCTGATTTTATTTTCTGCAACCCCTATAGGAACCCACTCCCTAAGCTGCCTTTGAGCCACCATCACCAGCTCCCATGGAGACACCCCATGGCAGAACTCTCATGGAGCTTCAGTTCCTCCAGCTGCCTAAGAGAAGTGCTGACCACCCTAGTTCCTCATCTCCCTCACCCCCCAAAACACCACACACATGCAGCAAGCTGCTTCCACAAGCTGTAACACGGTTGCTCTTAAAATGAACACGAGTCCAGGCTTGCTAGGTCAGGTACTGGGCTCCAGAGTGTCCGGCTCTCGAGGCAGAGGAGGAGTTCTGGTTTAGGACTAGGTACAGTCCCTGGGCTTAGGCAACCCTGCTGTCTGAGTCTTCCACCACACACTGCACATTTGCCAAGTGGTGCTGCCACATGACCCCGCACCGTGACGAAAGGAATTTTAGAGACAAAATAGGCAGGTTTAGGGAGTCTTAGAAATAAAGAGGGTCCATGGGAGAGGAATGCATAGATGGGGGCTTAGAGACCCAAAATGCTTATCTTACTTGTACAGACGATAGAGAAATGCCACGGGAAGACGAGGCAAGAAGGCATACATTCACAGAGGATAAAGAAAAGTCACAGGATATTGGGAAGAAGGAAACATTTTTTCACAGAGGATAGAGGAATGTTATAAGATAAGGAGAGAGGAAGAGGGGGGTACCACATAGGCTTTGGCCATTGAAACTGATACTGCATAGTAAAATGACCAATGAGGAAAGCATGGGTGTCCTAAATTATGAAGGGTCCAATTAGAAAGGGTCAGGTTCAAACAAAGAACTGCAGCATACATAAACCAAAGACAAAGGGACACAAGACAGATTTTTTTAGATTACAGATTATCATATTTTTAGATTTTAGATTTTTGGATTCATATTTTTTCCCATTAGAGAGAAAGAGCAGGTTTTTCCCATTTGGGGGCCTCTTCCCAGGGGTTCCCCTTTGAGGATACCCTTGCCCAGATGGAGTTTGTATATGCTTCTAACAAACTTATACATTTTTATTAAAGAAATCTGTTAGTCCATGAATTTATTCTTCATCTTTGTCAGACAAGAACCCATGAGAAGTTTGCACCCCAAAACCACACGTTTCAGTGGGAGGAGCACCCTCTGTGGGCATAGGGACCCTCTGCATTAGTACACTACCCACCCCTAATACCTACCCCTGACTTCTTTTCTTATCTGGAATGAATTCACATTTCAGAAACTGTGTCCAGGAAGGCTCAAGCTAAAAGACCTGCTCCAGCCTGTAAAACTGATGAGGGAGTGGGCCCTGTCAATCCCAAGCAGCCCCAAGGCCCTGTGTGCCTCGAACTCTCTATCGGTGCACCAAGCCCTAGGCAGACCTTCTCCCAGACATTGGCTCCTGCAGTGTCAGAATGGGTCCCACAGTCTCCTAGGACTCTGAGGTGCCACTCAACAGAGAGAGAGGCCACTGTACTGAGTCCACGCCATACTTTCACCATAAGTCCATCAGCACACACTCCGCCAAGGCACCTTGAAGCTCACTTTGGGGGGATATTTAACTCAGAAGTTTCCTACAACCTCAGAGCCAAGATCCAGGACCCCTTCTCCCCATTTTGTTGAGTTGGCCACATAGAGTGGCTAAAACCAAAGGAGTATGGCTAGGAAAGGTTAGAGGAATATAACTTATGTTTTCTTCTTTTCCTTTGCACTCATTTCAGAGAGTTAAGGACCTAAGAGGCAGGGAGACATTATGATCTTTGATGACCCTGGGAACTTTTATCTTCATGAGCCTCTTTCTCCATAAAAATATTAAAATTTATATTTACTGCTGTATTTGTATAAAGGACAAAAATATGTTAGCATTATATATTTTAAAAATTTCAACCTAAAAGTTATTATTTTTTATCTGGTTTTAAAAGAAATTAAACATTTTTATAGACACTTAAAAGTATGGTGGGCCCTAGATACTGTGCCTATTGGGCCTAATACATGTAGATCCCATTAGGAGGTACCCACTAAGTACCTGTAGACAACTGGGCAAGAACACGATATTTAGGAGACAGATTTGCAGAAAATCCTTCACTGTGTTCCTTCCATCTGTCCATACTGCCCAAGCTTCCAGCTCTTAGCCGAGATTGCTGAACCTCCATTCATTTGAAGAGAGGGAGAGTGGGTGTGAAGGGTGACTCGTTTCTCACACATGAGCTACCACAATATTGTAGTAATAGAGGATTATAGTTTCCAATTTTAAAGGGAAATTTACTTTTAAGCACACTAACAAAAATATCATATCAAGAATAAATTTTGTCCTTTATTGAAAAACTACAGATGTCCTAGCATTAGTCATAAGAAAGACCAATTTAAAATATGTTTTCAAGGCTACCTTCAGAATCTTGGGCTTCATTACCATAATATTTTTCAGCTGTTGATTGAGTCTCCAGTCTTATGATCCATTGAATCACAAACATAAAGACATAAGATTGGCAATGGCTCCTACAATATTTCATACTTGTCATTTTCAGAATTTATCACCAAAAGACAATTTATTAAAATTTCTTTGTCACTATAGTTCTAATTCACTTGTCCCTACCTTATTCTACAGGTCTACAGATGGTCAGAATCTAAGAAGCAATCCTCAAATTTCCTATTCTTTCAAAATATTCTTTAGTTCACTTTAATCTCACACTGGCCTTCCAGGCAGCAGATTAGTGTGTGTGTCCTCCAACAAGGATGGAGTGTTACAAAACTAGAGAGCTTGAGAATTGCTCTTAATATTGTTAAAACTAAGTGACTGAATTATTGTTGGGGAGGAAAAATAATATTTTCTCTACCCTTTTAGGTTCTTGGCTGAGACCACCTGTAATAAAGAGATGAACAGGAGAAAAACAAATTTAATTACGTATGTATGGAAACCCCACAAAGATATGAGACTCAAAGGCAGCCAGGTAATTGAAGTTTATAAACCATCCTTAGCTAAAAAATGGGATATGGGCCTGGGGCTTTAATAAGGAGGAAAGCAATTCACTGAAAGGTAAGAAAAGCAAAGGTTTGGTAAACAAATATTTGCCTTGTCAAGCAGATAAGTCTCTCAGATGAAAAAGTTATCACTGGTAATAACTGTCTTCCTGGTATGCCAGGGAGAGGTAAATAGGTTTTCCTGAGTCTGCTGGATCTTGATTGCCTTCAGCTCAACATAATCTACATGCCAAAGTGGCACATTGTGGGGTTGCTTGCTCAGAACCCCTCCTTGTTTTAGCAGAGACAACTACAACCTATGGGCCAAATCCAGCCCATCACTTCGGGAGATAAGGATGGTTTTTAACATTTTTAAATGATTGGAAAAAAAGACAAAAAACATATTTAATGCCAAGAAATTGTGTGAAATTCAAATTCCACTGTCCATAAATAAAGTTTAATTGTATCATAACTGTACCAATTCATGTACAGATTATCTGTGACTGCTCTCATGTTGAAGGGCAGAGTTGAGTATTTTTGACAGAGATCATATGTCCCACAAAACCTAAAATTTTTACTAGTTGTCTCTTTACAGGAAATGTGTGTTGATTCCTTTCTTAGTGTTGCCAGAAAAAAACTAGGATTCTTTCATGAAGTCAAGGGAAGGGAATATCGGGGACTCACACATAGGAGGATATGAGGTACAGTGGCAAGATTTATTGTAGCGAAAACAAAGAACTGGCCCCAGGTGCCTGATGTCTCATCCACAAAGAGGTGGCTCAGCTCCATCTTTCTGCAGAAGAAAGTCCACACTCTGGGACTGCAGGCCCACACCCACGCCCACCAGGCCCCGGAGGCCAGGACCGGGAGCTGCAATACATCTCTGTGTCTCATTTCCCCATCAGCCCTTCTGCCACCAAGGCTGAGGGCACCCAGCACCTGGGTGTGAGCGGTGCTACACTTCCGCCCACACAGCTGCCACACCCAGGCTCGCACAGCTGCCAGGGAGAGAAAACACACGTGGGGCCTTTGTTAAGCTTTGATTGTATCTCCTTGGGATTGGGACGGGGTAAGCTTCCTTTCAAACTAACCAGTCTTCTTCCTAATTCTTCTTGGGCTTGTCCTGGTGCCTCCTCCTATCCAATCCCTTTCCTGGATCTTGGGGGTTTGTTGCCCTTATCCTACCTGATCCTTTCCCCAGACTTTCCCAGGCTAGACTCCTTCCCTTTATGGTCGCCATTTTGGCTTCTACTGCACATGCCTCAAAGTTCTGCTCCATCATCTGGCTTTTACTGTGCATGCGCTTAGAAGGCCATGCTGGCTTCCACTGCACCTGCACCCAGCAAAGGAATTGCCCCCTCGCTGGTTCTCAACAGACCCCCTTCCCTAACTGGCCGGTTGTTCTTCTGGGAAATTAGAAAGCAGGTTTTTCCTGCGGCTCCAGGATTAACATCCCTTTGACAGAGGATGCTGCTGTCCCCTGGGGTGCCTGGGAAGCTGACTTAATTAAGCTTAGCCAGCTTTCTCCCTTCTCTTTTGTTAATACCTAACTAGCTGCCTACGCTAACATTAGAGCATAAGAATTTCTACACAGAATCAGAGCCACAGAGTTACTCTAGTAATCACATTATGGAAACTCTTATTCATGGCTAATATTGCTAGTTAACCTCTGTTGACTTCTTACTATATGCTGGACACTGTTAGGTGTTTTTATTCATTATCTGACTTAATCCTCACAACAACTCAGTGAGGTAGACAATGTCATTTCCTCCATTTTATACATGAGAAATATGAAACTCAAGGAGATTAATTTGCCTAGTCACTCTTAGCAAATGCTCTAATTGGGATTCAAACTCAAGACCACCTAATGCCAAAGTTCATACCTATCAACTGTGGTGTTATTAATACTCACTCCCCAAGATTTTCTTGGTATTACGGTTGCCATGAGGACTACTTTATAGTAAAGATTTGCATAAAACTTCCTAACTACTGTGCAAATTAAAGCTTCCTTTTATTTGTCCTAATTTGCACCTTTTCTGACTTCACAAGAATTGCAGGTCTGGTAAACTTGCTCTTGCTGAGTGTTTATCCAACCATAGCTTCTCCTATTATATGTATTGGAGTTCCATCTGCCTCTCAGTCTTTCTTGGGGAGAAGGGGTTGTCTCTGATCTCTGCAAATCAGTCTCCTCTACTCTTCTTTAATCCTGCTGTGGTTTGGTTTTGTTTTCTTTAAATTCAATGACCAGAACAACATATGATACTCTGAGGTTCAATAAACTGTCAGGATAGTGTTTAGTTTCTCTTTTCATGTCTTCCTTAATGATTCTTTGTATTTCATTGTTATTTTGTTTCATCTACTTGAGGCCACAGAAGCAAAATAAGACAATGTTTTCAGTTTATGGTGACTTTTCAATCACATTCCTGGATCATAACTTTATTTGCCAAGAGTTAAGAATCCTATTATATTGTTCACATTAGTTTTCTCAGAATAGTTTAAATATCATTTTCCTGCATAGTTCAAACTTTTTAGTTCTCATTCTAAAGGGAAAAGTGCAGCACAAGTTGTGTGTGTGGATGTGTCTGTATGTGTCCTGAGGAGGAGTGCCCACTGAAGCAGAAGGCCTACATTCTTTACAGGAACTGGAGCTTCCAAACATCTTCCCAAGAATACCAGACAGAGTCTGATCTCTGAGTTGGAATTCAGCTGACTGTTCCCATGACTCATGACTCCAGGTAAATCTTTTAATACTCAGGCCTTCACTTGACATGGGAGTATTCCATCGCCTGCGCAATGTGGATAAAGCAGATCCTTTTTAAAGACTCCCATTTATTCCAAAGAATAGAAACAATATTTTGATTGAGGTATATTTTATCCTGTCTTGTTAAATGTATTTTCCAAAACATTTCTGCCACGTTTCAAGGTAAATTTTCATGTAAGCATTTTTTCAAACACCTCAGCATAATTGCCAGTTGGTAGTTAGGGGACTGACCCTGACACAGCTCTTGGCGGGGCATTTTTAGGTCTCTGGTAATCACTTTCATAAGCTGTGTGATGAGATGATGTCATTCATCAAGCTGGACGATAAATACTATAATTCCTGCTGAGCAATTTATCTCCAGAATGAAAGATTCATTCTGGGCATTCATACAACTTTTTTGAAGTTTGCTTAAACGTTTATTACTTCTTTTTGGTATCCATGTTCATTCTGTTTCATCAGCTACTTCTTTTTTTTTTAAATATATTTTTATTGATTTTTTTTTCTTTTTAGAGAGAGAGGAAGGGAGAGGGAGAGAGAGAGAGAGAGAGAAACTTTCATGATGAGAGAGAATCACGGACCGGCTGCCTCCTGCTATTCTGTTTCATCAGCTACTTCTTTTTTTTTTTAATATATTTTTATTGATTTTTTTTTCTTTTTAGAGAGAGAGGAAGGGAGAGGGAGAGAGAGAGAGAGAGAGAAACTTTCATGATGAGAGAGAATCACGGACCGGCTGCCTCCTGCACGCCCCCTACTGGGGATCGAGCTCGCAACCCAGGCACGTGCCCTTGACCGGGAATCGAACCTGGGACCCCTCAGTCTGCAGGCCGACGCTCTACCCACTGAGCCACACCGGCCAGGGCAATCAGCTACTTCTTTATGTTCTAACTTCTCTCTGTGTTTTGTTGTTTGTTTGTTTTTTAAAACCTAAAGAAAATTCATCTACCTTCATTCTTCAGCACATTTCTTATCCTATATTTGTTTTTCCATTTCATTTTGTTTTGTCTTTTTAGAAAACCAAGGTCAGAATACATACAATGGATGCCAAGGAAAGTCTTTTGTAATAAGCATCCCTAAGTGTGTGGCTAGTATACACAGTTAAAACCTGGACTTGCTGAGGGCCAGCTCACACATTTCTCTCAGAATTCCACAAAAAGAGAACACCTTACCCAGCTTTTTTAGAACTGATATTGGTTTATCAATAAAATGTCATATGTTGACAATCAATTTATTCCAAGTTGGTGTAGGTATTGCATCACAGAACCAGCCAAGAACTTCAGAGGAGGCTCCAAAAGCATTTATTGACAATCAGAGTCTAAGTACAATGCATCAAGGTGATAGAAAGGCCAGATTCAACCTAAAACACACAGTACTGACTGACAGGTCTCACAGGAGATAGCTGGATACTGGAATGAGCTTGAGCAAAATAGAAGTAACCAGCCATGTCTGAACCTTGAGACAAGGTAAAGAAGCCATATACCTGGCCAAAAGATGAATTAATGCTTTTATTCATGTTAAAAGCAATTGAGGCCCAGCCAGTGTGGCTCAGTGGTTGAGCATCTACCCATGAATCAAGAGGTCACCATTTCAATTCCTGGTTAAGGCACATGCTTCGGTTGTGGACCCAACCCCCAGTAGGGGGCTTTCAGGAGGCAGCCAATCAATTTTTCTCTCTCAATGATGTTTCGATCTCCCTATCCCTCTACCTTCTCTAAAAAACAATTAAAACATTTCTTAAAATCATCCAGAACCACAGGAAGGCTGGCTGAGTGGAAATTCTACAACTAGAAGGAAAGAGAAAAGCACACTGAGACTCAGAGGAGGTGCGGAAGTAAAGTGCAGAGGTACGGAGGCGCACGTGGAAAAAGCTGGCAACTGAGGACACGGCTGTCTTTTTCAATCGGGAGGAAGACCCACACTCCTGCTCTGAACTCCAGTTCTGGTATAGTCTTTGGGGACCCAGATTCATACGGGGAGAAACTGGCAGCAGGCGGAACTCAAGGGCGGCTTTCTCTCAGAGGTGCTTGCAGCGATTACCGCAGGACACTGAGACCCGGGGCCTCTTAGGGCAGGACTGAGGAACCAACACTTATATCACCTCTTACAAAACCACTAGAGGACGCCATAACCCCTCAGGAATTTTTAACCTCAGACCAAAATTTCTGGCCATACATATTCCACAAGTTCTTACAGATCTCATTACACCACTTGTATTTGAAAATTTCAACAATCCTTTACTCCAAATTAATAACAATCCTAAACTTGGTAAAATAGCTCGCATATGCTTCATTGCATTTATCCCGAACGACACCCAGTCCAACATAGAAAATTTCTTCAAACAGAAAAAAATGATGACTCTGATTTAGTTCTTGGAGCATACATTGAACTTCTTACTGTTCTCAATTGCTTCAATGCCACGGAGAACGTCTCTCCTCAAGTCTTACGGCTTCTCCAGGCACACACTGTCAGACAACACAAATCCATTAAGTGGAAAGTATCCCAACCCGAATTTTGGGGATTTTGGAAAACAAACTTTACAACACCACATTTCCCAGGAGTCATATCCAATACACACACATCACTTGAAGACAAACCTGTTTACTCCTTTAATGGATCTCACCTCTGTAACACTACAGCAACCAGACACAGAGCATGCATTCTTGCAAATCTCACTAACATACCCCTATCTCCAAAATTTCATGCAACATACCCTAAACTCCCCATTGTGAAACTTCCTAATATAACACACAGCAATATCTACAGTACCCTCAGAAACACTCTATACTACACCCTTGATGGAGATCCTTACACGTGGGCAAACGTTTCATGGTCGAAAGGAAACTACAAATTCCCAGTCTTCCTCCTTAAAAGGACTACTCCCATGTATAGCCTTACAGGTGGCTGTGTCTCTCACCTCCAATTCGTGGGATTCAAACTACCCTACCTACTCCAGACACATCAAACCTATACTTCTTCCTTCAATTCTCTTCGCACAAATCCATATTCTTATGGCCCATTCCCTATTACCTCCTGGACTAACTTTTCTATTCCTTTCAAATTCACCACTGGCAATAGCGTAGACACCGCCAATTCACCCAGCGACTCCACCACATACATTTATCAATACCCTAAAACTGTAATCAGACCTAATATCATCTCTAATCCTGACCTAAGACACCATTCATGTTTAAATATTCAGGACGACCTTGTAAACCTTACATATAACATCTCATATGGTCTGAAACCTATTGCATGGTTCTACAATTTTGGAGCAACCATTAATCAAACAAACACACACAGACTTTCAGGAACCCTATCACAAAGATACCAGCAATACATGCTCCACTAAATGGATGGTGCATGGAACAAATTATACCTACACTCTTACTCACCCATTACAAACCACACTGTATTACACACAACTCTCTTTTGCGGATTGCTTTACAAAAAACCCTCTTCAACCTTGTGTTATTCATAGAGGATGTTATAACAGCACAGTATGCCTTAGAACATACCACTACCAACCACTATTCTCTTATGGCATCACCAACCCTCAACCTTCTACATCTCCACCACCACCAATTATAACCCAAACAAACAACCCAATCAGAATTATCTACAGACCTATAATCTACTCTACAACTATTATCTTTACAAAACAAGATTTTCTAGTAACTACTATCCTTCCCCAATGCGCACCCCTCAGAAATAAACTCCAAGTTAACCTTCCATCACTGCCATCTATTGGACAAACCAACCGCAGACACTTGCTTCAACTTGGACTCGCTGTTGCAGCTCTTTCTCTCACGATCTCTTTAGCTAACACTGTCAAAATTGCGGAAATATCTTTAGACCTACAAAAATACACCAAATTTCAAAACTCCAGATATAATTTAATTTAAAAAAATACACCAAATTTCAAAATTCTAGATATAATGAATGCTTACACCTTATATCTAGAAATTTCCATTCAGCCTATGAATTAGCAATCCAATCCCAACAGCAACTGAAACTACTCTCAGCCGCAGCAAAAACCATGGATGACAACATCCGCCAGCTTCACGTAGACCTTCAGGATCTCAGTACCAGGTTCTCAGACTTCCAACTACTTTATTCCTGCCAACAAACCCAAAACTTTCTCACTGTGCTCTTAAAGACATTCATACCCTTATGCTTCTGGGACATGGCTTCAACCCAACCTGGAGTGATTCAACCGCTATGGTTGATTTCTCTAAATCTGTTGGCTGCGATTTATTCTCTTGCCAACTAACTATTCTTCCTACAATAGGCGGCGAAGACCTGGTCGGATATTCTGCCTTAAGTCTCCCTGCTCTCTTACCTGATGGTACCTGGGCTAAACCCGATTCCGACCTACTTTATGCTGAACCTTACTTCTTCCCCCGAAACTCCCTTGTTGAATTCACACCTAATATCTACATTGCTGCCAACCCACTTCAACTGTCCCTCTTCTCAGTACCCATGCAGCCCCATACCCCAGAACCCCTTATATATAACTTAGGCCATTTTTATTTCCTTACCTGCTTTGTGAATATTACATATTATGATTATACCTCTAATTCTGACCTTCCTCTTGATTCTTCTAATAACTGCACCCTTCTTTCTCACCCTATGAATATTACATATCTTAATGACACCCAATATTCCTCCTTTATTGAAAGAACTTTCCTATATTTTCATCCCTCTGTACCTATCCAATTCTTTATCTCCCTGAAGCATTACACCAACCCATTTCCATTAATAACACCATTTCTAAGTTAAAAGAACACCAGAAACGCTCTGATGACCCCATCAAGAAACTTGGAGCAACATCAAAAGCCATCGACCACCTACTCCTGACACCCAACAGCATGACCCTCAACACAGCTGCAGACCTGGCCGACCTCAACAAACACTGCGACTTCGGGACCACCATCGTTTCTCTCTGGAGGACTGTACCTTGCACCCCACACTGGAATCTCTTTAACACCATCTATTACATCCAAAAAGGATGGAACTCCCTCACCTCTGCTTGGCAAACAGCTAAAACCATTTTATTTCTCTTAGCCATTATCTACCTCCTATCCCTCTTCAATAGATTCCTACTCTGCAGAAAAAATAAACAAAATTAATTTTTGGCAAAAAAAAAAACACACAAAAACATTTCTTAAAAAAGTAATTGAGTAATGTGGCTCTCTAACCTTGTAAAGACCTATACTAAGTATAATTCTCTGGAACTGGATAAATAATAACATGTGCTCTTGAGCTTTCTATGCATACAGAATGTACAGTGAGATGTCTGAGAGGCAGAAAAGAAAGAAAGGTTATGAATCCTAGGTTGTATCTTTTACAGAAGATCTTCATGTCCCTTTTAAGAATCACAGAATGGAAAAATGGTGGTGGAGTAAATGGATGCTACACAGACACGCTGCCAGGACCAAACAGGAATTACAACTAAAATAAAAAAATAAATAAATAAATAAATAAATAAATAAATAAATAAATCCTGAATAATCAACTGAAAACTAGCTGGAGAGAAACCTGATAACCAAGGACAGAAAGTGGAGACCGCATAGAGACTGGTAAGAAGCATGGAGACGCAGCAATCCTGAGAAAGAACAAAGTTGGAGGGGTTACAATACCAGATATCAAGCTATATTACAAAGCTACTGTTCTCAGAACTGCCTGGTACTGACACAAGAACAGACATATAGACCAATGGATAAGAATAGAGAACTCAGAAATCGACCCAAGCTATTATGCTCAATTAATACTCGACAAAGGAGGTAAGAACATACAATGGAGTCAAGACAGTCTCTTCAATAAATGGTGTTGAAAAAAATTGGACAGATACATGCAAAAAAAATGAAACTAGACCACCAACTTACACCATGAACAAAAATACACTCAAAATGGATAAAGGACTTAAACATAAGGCTGGAAACCATAAAAATCTTAGAAGAATCCATAGGCAGCAAAATATTGGACATATGTCATGGCAATATCTTTACTGCTACATCTCCTAGGGCAGGGGTGGGCAAACTTTTTGTGAGTGCATGCCAAAACCAGTAAAATCTCTGACTCAAAATTCTTCTGCGTGCCAACCTTAATTTTTTGAGAACATGTTACGCCTACTTGATATCTCTTAAGGTGTATGTATGTGAAGAACCTTGAAGAAATAATAAAATTCATTCGAGCGACAAAAACACAGTATATGATGATGAAAAATACATTTATTTTTTAATGTATACATGTACACTGATAGTCCGACAGAAAACTTTATGACTCCGTTTGATATTATCAGTGGGACTTTTGCTGCTGCATCACTGATGACAGAGATTTTACATCAGGTTTATATTTCGTGACCTTCAGAGATATGCACGAGCTACTACTTTCATCCGTCAGGCTACTCCTATTACGAGACTTAACAAAATTCATCACTGAGAACAAAGATTCACAAGCGTATGTGGATGAAACCAAAACACTGGTCGGATCTAGGAAGGCAGGGAGAGTTAAGGCAGAGGCATAGAAATTGCTCTTCCCCTCTCTCGTCAATCCATGTCTATGGTCTTTAAGATAACTTGTTATGTAAAATTATTTATTTATCTAAGATGCACCTACACTGAATTTATCTGAAAAATAAAAAAGTCGATATTAAGAAAAAAAATTGTAAATGGAAGATTATAAGAGAGGATTTCGCGTGCCAGCAAAAGTTATTGGCGTGCCATGTTTGGCACACGTGCCAGGGGTTACCCACCCCTGCTCTAAAGCCTCTACCTCTTTACCATGGAGAGAAATGAGAAAGTCATGACATGGGCTTTTATAAACAACTGCTAATAAATATTGATTCTCCCCAGGAAGATCTCATGTGGGCAATTAAGTTTGGTTTCCTGGATGCAGTGGCCAACCCCTGAAATAAGCCAAAGGGAATCTCTGATACATGTCCCTGGGACATCTTGAGCCCAGGCCACCCACTTCCTGGGACTGTTTCCAGATAAATCCAGCCCTTGCATCCACAGGGGCCATGAAGAAAAGGCACAAAGCCCACTCCAATCTGGAAAGTTCACTTAGGGCCAAAGGCAGGTTTGTCCATCTCGTTCATATTCAGCAGCATCCATTCAATGCACATGTGTCAAACCTCCACCATGTGCCAGGCCCTGGTGGCGGGCGATAGAGACATGATGGCAGTGAAACGTGGTCCCATTCTTGAGGAACTCAGGTGGCAACAAGTGCAAAAATTACAATCCCAGAAGCATCTTCATTTAGAGTCAAACAGTGTTTTCTACTAAGTGTTGTTATAAGTATAAAAATAAAGACCAAGAGACTAAAGATTGAGCTGAGTGGCAGTGAAGTAATTTTACTCCCAGGCAGGGAACATCCGGCAGGCAGTTGAGGTTTCAGAGGATGAGATTTAGGGAGAATGAATGGAGTTTGTCTCTTAAAGCCAGAAAGCCACAGCCCTCTCTGCCGCACTTAGGAAAACGAAGCCTCTGAATGCCGCTGGCTGGCTGGTGACCTTGGGCTTAGCCCTCAGATGCACATAGAGCCGAGATGGCTGCAGAGGTCTCTGTATACAGGATGTCCCGCCCTGGGACTATGGCTTCCAGTTACCTTGCGTTGTCTAATATGGGATTATGGTTCCCAGTCGTCATTTTCGCAGAAGTCAGGTAAGTGCCTTTGGCTGGAATCGAAGCTTTTTTTCTTGAAATATTAATGTTTATTGCAGGTAGATGGCTAATTATTTTATATCTACAATCTGGTAATAGATTTATCTTGTGTATTGTCTAAATAAATAAATAAATAAATACATTCAAAAAAAAAGAATAAATGGTGTTGGGAAAATTGGAAAGATACATGCAAAATAATGAAACTAGACCACCAACTTACACCATACACAAGAATAAACTCAAAATGGATAAAAGACTTAAATGTAAGTTGTGAAACCATAAAAATCTTAGAAGAATCCATAGGCAGCAAAATCTCAGACATCTCTCATAGCAACATGTTTATGGATACATTTCCTAGGCAAAGGAAACTAAAGAGAAAATAAATGGGACTACATCAAAATATAAAGCTTTTTCACAGAAAAAGAAACTATCAACAAAATGAAAAGGGAGCCCACTGTATGGGAGAACATATTTGGCAATGATAAATCTGATAAAGGGTTAATATCCAAAATATATAAGAAATTCATACAACTTAACAAAAGGAAGACAAACACTCCAATTAAGAATTGGGCAAATAGACACTTCTCCAAATTGGGACATACAATGGCCAAGAGACATATGAAAAAATGCTCAAAGTCACTGATCACAAGAGAGATGCAAATTAAAATGACAATGAGGTATCACCTCACACCTGCCAGAATGGCTCTCATCAACAAATCAACCAATGACAAGGGTTGTCAAGGATGTGGAGTAAAGGAAACCCCAGTACACTGCTGGTGGGAATGCAGACTGGTGCAGCCACTGTGGAAAACAGTGTGGAGTTTCCTAAAAAAATTAAATATGGAACTTCCATTTGACCCAGTGATCTCACTCCTAGAAATATATCCTAAGAAACCCTAAACACCAATCAAAAAGAATGTATACCTCCCTATGTTTGTAGCAGCACAATTTACAATAGCTGAGATCTGGGAACAGCCCAAGTGCCCAGCAGTATACGAGTGGATAAAAAAAGCTGTGGTACATTTATACCATAGAATGCTATGCTGCAGTAAAAAAGAAGGATCTCTTACCCTTTGAGACAGCATGGAGGGACCTGGAGATTATTATGCTAAGTGTAATAAGCCAGTCAGAGAAAGACAAGTATCACATGATCTTACTTGTAAGTGGAATCTAATTAACAAAATAAACTGATGAACGGAGTGGATCCAGAGACATGGAAGCATTAAGGATCTCAGAGGGAAGGTCAGGGAGGGTGAGTGGGTGGGAAGTGATCAACTAAAGAACTTCTTTGCATATATTCATAACCCCTGGACACAGACAATAGGATGGTGAAGGCCTGGAGTGGGGGTGAGGGCGGTCTGGAGTGGTTCAATGGGGAATACGGGAGACATATGTAATACTTTCAACAATAAATATTAAAAAAAATAATCACAAAATGTTAGCTATCACCTACCTAGAGAAGCCACCCTGGATGGGATGCTTCTAATATATTAAGAACCCAAGTAACCAGAGACCACCTTGCATAAGGAGAGCAGTTTGCCGATAGCTCTTGAAGCAAAGAATTTCTACAATCAGTGTTGCTGAAGTGTGCCATTGTCCACATCAGGAATGCTGCAGAATGAAGGTCATCAAGCCTGAGATAGGACTGGAAGGTCACTAAAGGACTATGTACTCTAGGCACACACTTGGAGCAATATACCACTGGATGTTCCCACATACATGCATACTGACAAACACTGAAGCAGGAGCAATTGAAAACAATCAAGAATATCAGAATAAGGAAGAGAAGTGCCCTTCCTCCTGCATTGTTTTTCCAGCCTTCTCCACTAATAACATCATGCTCACTATATAGAAGAAATGCTTAAATAGTCAATTCATTTTTACAGAGTAGATACTAAAAGGTAAATTTGGATTTAAGAGACAATAAATTGATAACAGGCACACTTGCAAGAAACAATAAAATGTTATCCAAAGCTAAAAGGAAAAGCCTGCAGTAAAAATAAACCCTGGTATTAAATATTGGAATTAGCAATGGCTTAAAGGAAAGATGTCATAATGATTGAATAGATGAAAAATGCCAGCAAAGAAATGGACACCATAATAAAAAAGAACCAATGGAAATTCTATTTCTGGAAATAAAATATCAGAAATCAAATGAATTACTTAACAGATTATTAAAAAGGAGAAGAAAAGGTTGGTATACTTGAAGACAGATCAATAGAAATTATCAAATCTAAAGAACAGAAAGAAAAAAAGATTGAAAAAATAAACAGAGCCTTGGTGGCCTATGGGACAAAATTAAGGGGTCTAACATATAATAACTGGAGTCTCAGAAGGAGAAAGGATAGAAAATGGAGTAGAAAAAATATATTTAAAGACATAATGGTGGAAAATATCAACTTAAAGATCCAAGAGTCTCAGCAAACTCCAAGCAGATAGATGCAAGGAAAACCACATCTAGCAAAATTTTAATCAAACTGCTGAAAACTAAAGATAGAAAATCTTAAAATCAGCGAGAGGAAAAAAAATCACACACAGGAGAAAAATAACACAATGACAGATCACTTCTCTTCAGAAGGGGATAAAGAATTTAGACCAGAAGACAATGAAATGACATTTTAAAGTGCTAAAATAAAAATAAAAACTGTCAACCAAGACATTTTAGATAAATAAAAGCTGAGATAATTTGTCATGAATATACTTGTACTAGAAAAAAATATTAAAAGAAATTTTCTGGCGGAAGTAAAGCAGGGCAAAATAGAAATTTGAATTGATGGGAAGAAATTAAGAGCACTGGGAATAGTAAATATTTGAATAAGTATTTTTAAAAATGTTTTCCCCACTTAAGTTATTTAAAGGACAATTAATTGTTTAAAGCAAAATTTTATGACATTGTATTGTGAGGTTTACAAAAAAAGTAAAATATATGACAATAATAATTCAAAGGATGTGGTGGCATAAATAAAATTATACTCTTGCAAATTCTTTTATTATGACTAGTGTCCCGGTGCACAAAATTCATGCAGGGGGGGTGTCCCTCAGCCCGGCCTGCACCCTATCCAATCTGGAACCCCTCGGGGGATGTCCAACTGCTGGTTTAGGCCCCAGGGATTGGGCCTAAACTGGCAGTTGGACATCCCTCTCACAATCCGGGACCACTGGCTCCTAACCGCTCACTTGCCTGCCTGCCTGATCGCCCCCACTGCCCCCCTTCTGTCCATATTGCCCCCAACTTCCCCCCCTGACAGCCTGCTCATCCCCAACTGCCCCCCCAGCTGGCCTGCTCACCCCCAACTGCCATTCCCTGCTGGCCTGCTCACCCCCAACTGCCCTCCCCTGACGGCCTGGTCGCCCCTAACTGCCTCTGCCTCAGCCCCGTGACCATGGCTTTGTCCAGAAGGTCTCCTGGAAGGTCTCCCAGTCAAATTAGGATATTACCCTTTTATTAGTATAGATGAAATGGGACAGTATTAAGTCTAAATAGACTGTCATAAATTAAGATGCAGATTATATTTTTATACCAACGAATAAAAATTATAGAGATATATTTAAAAATAGAGGTATCAACTCAGGAGGGAGGAGCACACAGGAAAACATCCCAGTGAGCTGAAGAGGTGGCTGTTGCTCTGGGTAATACTGGAAATACAACTAAATTGGGGAACATTCACCCAGAATTACCAACCGAGTTCCAGCTGAGGAGGAAACTTGTATCAAAGAAGGACAAAAAAAACTTGGAGACCACACTTGCACAAGAACTCACACAACATTATTGGGGATGAGCCTCACAGTCAGCCAGCCTGATAGGAGATTCCTCCCACATACAGGACAACAGCATTCAGGACCCAATTACAACAGGAGAGCCCAAGTAACTCACACAAGGAACATTCCTGAAGCACCAAGTTTGGGGGATCTAAGAGACTGCACCATTGGGTCCCACAAAACATATTACATAAGGCCACCCCACGATGACTGGGGACATAGCAATTTGCTGTGATAGAAACAAATACAAAGGGACAGCTAAAATGGGGAGACAAAGAAACAACCCTGAAATGAAAGAAAATGAGGTAACTCCAGAAAGAAAGCCAAATGAAATGGAGACAAGCAATTTATCAGATATAGAATTCAAAGTAATGCTTAAAATTATGCTCAAAAAATTTAGTGAGAATTTCAAGAAATTTAGTGGAAAGTACAACAGTATGAAACAAGAAATAGAAGCCATAAATAAGAATCAGCTGGAAATGAAGAACATATCTGACATCAAGAATACACTTGAAGGAATCAAAAGGAGATTAAATGAGGCAGAAGATCGAATCAGCGACTTGGAGGACAAGGTAGAAAAAAAACACCCAATTAGAGCAGCAAAAAGAAAAATGAATTAAAGAACAGGAGGACAGGGAACTTTGCAACAACATGAAACGTAATGACATTCACATTCTAGGGTACAAGAAGAAGAAGAAAGTGAACAAGGAATAGAGAACCTGTTTAAAGAAATAAAGACAGAAAATTTCCCTAACTCGTGAAGGAAAAAATCACACATATTCAGAAAGCACAGAGAGTTCCAATAAAGATAAACCCAAAGAGACCCACTCCAAGACACATCATAAATAAAATGTGAAACACTAAAGATAAATAAAGAATCTTAAAGGCAATAAGAGAGACAGAAAGTTACCTACAAGGGAGTACCCATTAGAATGTCAGCTGATTTCTCAACAGAAACACTTCAGGCCATAAGGGATTAGCATGAAATATTCAAAGTAATGAAAAACAAGTACCTGAACCCAAGACTACTCTATCCAAAAAGTCTATCATTTAAAATTGAAGGGGATCCAGAGACATGAAAGCATGGAACAGAGTGTGGAATCTCAGAGGGAAGATGGGGGAGGGTGGGAAGTAATCAACCAAGAACCTTGTATGCATATATGCAAGGCCCATGGCCACAGAAAATGGGGTGGTGAAGGCCTGGGTGGGGGTGGGGAGACAGCTGGAGGGGGTCAATGGGGGAAACAGGGGGACACATGTAATACTTTCAACAATAAAGAATTATTTTTAAAAAAATAAAATTAAAATATAGGAAAAGTGAAAAAATTAAAAATAAAATAATAAAAAATAAAAATAATTAAAAATGTTTTAAAAATTCAAGGGGAAATAAAGAATTTCCCAAACAAACAAACAAAAAAGGCCAAAGGAGTACATTACCACCAAACCAGCATTGCAGGAATTGTTAAAGAGAGTGCTTCAAGAAAAAAAAAAGAAATTGAGAGGGAGAGAGCAACATAGGTATAAAGGGGGGGAATGGCAATAAATAAGTACCTATCAATAATAACCTTAAATGTAAATGAGCTAAATGTTCCAATCAAAAGGCAGAGTAGCTGAATGGATAAGAAAACATGACTCATATACTAGTATATGCTGTCCAGAAGAGATCCACATCACACAGACTGAAAGTGAAGGGATAAAAAAATTTCATGCAAATGGAAACTAAACAAAAGTAGGGATAGCAATACTTATATCTGACAAAATTGACTTCTAAGCAAAGGCCATAAAAAGAGACAGAAATGGCCACTACTTAATAGTAAATGGATTGATACAATAAGAGGCTATAGCCCTGGTAAACATTTCTGCATCCAATATAGAAGCACCTAAATATAAAAAAACTCTTGGAGAACTTTAAGGGAGAAATTGACAGCAATAGAGTGATAGTAGAGGATTTTAACATTCACTGTCATCACTGGATAGACCTTCAGACAAAAAAATCAAAAAGAAAACAGAGACTTTAAAGAACAGATGGATTTAACTGACATTTACAGAACATTCCACCCCAAAGCTGCAGAATATACATTCTTCTAAAGTAAACATGGTACTTTCTCAAAAATAAACTCATGTTAAGACACAAAATAAGTTTCTACAAGTTAAAGATAATTGAAATCCTATTAAGCAGAAATCAATGACAATAAAAACACTCAAAAACCTTCAAACATATAGTGGCTAACTAGCATGTTATTAAATAACTAGAGGCACGGTGCACAAAAATTTGTGCACTCGGGGGGGGGGGGGGGGGGTCTCTCCGCCCAGCCTGTGCCCTCTCAC
>NW_005356635.1:5241403-5252785 GCF_000412655.1 Myotis brandtii
TGGCTGGCAGTTAATTTGCATATCGCCCTGATTAGCCAGTGGGAAGGGTAGCGGATTTATGGCTAATTACCATGTTTCTCTTTTATTAGATAGGATGAATGGGTTACCAATGAAAGCAAAGGAAAAAAGCAAAAACTTTCTTAAAGAAAAAAAAAGGAAAGTGAATACACAACAACCCCAAATCTATGGAATACAAAAAGTAGTCCTGACAGGGAAGTTTATAGCATCACTACCTCAAAAACAAGGAAACGATCCAATAAACTATTTACACTACAACTAAAAGAATTAGAAAGAGAACAACAAGAAAAGCCCAGAGTAAGTAGAAGGAAGGCAATAATAAACGTCAGAGTGGAAATAAATGACATTGAGACTAAAAAAACAATATAAAAGATCAATGAATCCAATAGCTGGTTCTTTGGAAATATAAACAAGATTGATGAACCATTAACCAGACTCATCAAGAAACAAAGAGTGATGACCCAAATAAAATCAGAAACAAAAGCGATGAAGTAACAACTGACACCACAAAAACACGAAGGGTTGTAAGAAAATACAATAAAAAACTATATGCCAGCAAGATGGACAACATGGATGAAATGGACAAATTCCTAGAAAAATACAATTTATAAAACTGTATCAGGAAGAATCAGAAAACCTGAATAAGCAAATAATAACTGATGAAATTGAAACAATAATCAAGAAACCCCCAAAAAACAAAAGCCCTGGTCTGCACGGCTTCACAGGGGACTTTTACCAAAACATTCAAAGAAGAATACATATCCTCAAACTATTCCAAAAAATTCAAGAGAAAAAAGCGCTTTCAAGCTCTTTTTACAAGGCCAGCATTATCCTAATCTCAAATGCAGATAAAGACACTACAAAGAGATTTACAAGCCAATATCCCTGATGAACATAGATGCTAAAATCCTCAACAAAATATTAACAGTTGATGCAATGTTTGTACAATATTTGCAAATCAATAAATGTGACACAAATTAAAAGACAAAAATCACATGATCATATCAATAGATGCAGAAAAAGCATTTGACAAAATCCAACACCCATTTTTGATAAAAACACTCAAAAAAATGGGAATATAGGGATCAGACCTCAACATAATAAAGGCCATACATGACAAACCTACAGCCAACATCACACTCAATGGGAAAAAAAATAAAAGCATTCCCCCTAAGAACAGGAACATGACAGGCATGTCTGCTTTCACCACTTATTCAACATAGTACTGGAAGCAATCAGGCAAGAAGAAAAAATAAAAGACATCGAATTGAAAAGAAGGAAGTAAAATTGTCATTATTTGCAGATGACATGATATTGTACATAAAAATTCTAACGACACCACCAAAAAACTACTAGATTTAATAAATAAATTTGACAATGTGGCAGGATACAAAATTAACACCCAGAAATCAATGGCATTTTTACATACCAATAATGATCTCTCAGAAAAATAAACTAAAAAAAAAAAAAATCCCAGTTACCATTGCAACAAAAAAACATTAAGATACTTAGGAATAAACTTAACCAAGGAGGTAAAAGTCCTGTACCTAGAAAACTACAGAACATTAAAAAAAAGGGGGGGGGATAGAAAAAAGAATAATATACTGTGTTCATGGATTGGTAGAATTAACATCATTAAAATGGCCATACTACCCAAAGCAATCTATAGATTCAATGTAATCCCTATTAAAATACCAATGGCATATTTCACAAATCTAGAACAAGCACTCCAAAAATTTATATAGAACCAAAAAAGACCTCGAATAGCCACAGCAATCTTGAGAAAGAAGAACAAAGTTGGAGGGATCACAGTATCAAATATCAAGTTATACTACAAAGCCACTGTAATCAAAACAGCCTGATACTGAACTACAAAGCTGTAATCAAAACAGCCTGATACTGACACAAGAATACACATGTAGATCAATGGAACAGAACAGAGAACCCAGAAATTGAACCAAACCATTATGCTCAATTAATATTTGACAATGGAGGCAAGGACATATAATGAAGTCAAGACAGTCTCTTCAATAAGTGGTGTTGGGAAACTTGGATAGATACATGCAAAAAAAATGAAACTTGACCACCAATTTATACCATACACAAGAATACACTCAAAATGTATAAAAGACTTAAATATAAATTGTGAAACCATAAAAATCCTAGAAGAAAATGCAGGCAGCAAAATATCATTCATCTCATATAGCAGAATTTTCACAGATACATCACCTAGGGCAGTGGTCGGCAAACTGCGGCTCTCGAGCCACATGCGGCTCTTTGGCCCCTTGAGTGTGGCTCTTCCACAAAATACCGACTTCTTCGCATGGACCACGAAGTTTTAATCGCACTGTATGTGCCCGCCCACATGTGGTATTTTGTGGAAGAGCCACACTCAAGGGGCCAAAGAGCCGCATGTGGCTCGCGAGCCGCAGTTTGCCGACCACTGACCTAGGGCAGAAGAAACAAAAGAAAAATAAATAAATGGGACTACATCAAAGGAAAAAGCTTCTGCACAGCAAAGGAAAGCACATCAAAATGAAAAGGGAATCCACTGTATGGGAGAACATATTTCCCAATGATATATCCAATAAGGGATTAATTTCCAAAATATAAAGCACTCATACAACTCAACAAAAGGAAGACAAATAATCCAATTTAAAAAATGGGCAGAAGGCCTAAATATACACTTCTCCAAAGAGGACATACAAATTGTCAAGAGACATATGAAAAAATGCTCAATGTCACTAATCATGAGAGAGATGCAAATTAAAATGACAATGAGGTATCATTTCACACCTGCCAGAATTGCTATCATCAATAAAGCAACAAACAATAGTGCTGGCGAGGATGTGGAGAAAAAGGAACCCTAGTACACTGTCGATGGGAATGGTACAACCACTATGGAAAACAGTATGGAGTTTCCTCAAAAAATTAAATATGGAACTGCCACTTGACCTAGTGATCCCACTTTTGGGAATATATCCTAAGAATCCAGAAACACCAATTCAGAAAGAATATATGCACCTCTATGTTCATAGCAACATCATTTACAATAGCTAAGATCTGGAAACAGCCCAAGTGCCCATCAGTAGAAGAATGGATAAAAAAAACCTGTGGTACATATACACAATGGAATACTGTGCTACTGTACAAAAGAAGACAGCATGGATGGACATGTAGAGCATTATGCTAAGTGAAATAAGCCAGACAAAGACAAGTATCATATGATCTCACATATATGTGGAATCTAATGAACTAGCAAAGAAAATAGAAACAGAGACATTGAAGCATGCAACAGATTGACCTATTTCAGAGGAGGGAAGGGAGAAGGGACGGGAAGAGATTAACCAAAGAATTTATATGCATAATCCATGGACACAGACAATAGGCAGTGAAGGGGGTACAAGGTGTAGGGGGTCAATAGAAGGAAAAAAAGGACATCTGTAATGCTTTCAACAATAAAGATAAATTTCTTAAAAAATAATGTCATAACAAAAAAACAAATAGTAAAATGTAGACTAAATATAAATATATCAAAATACATTAAATGTAGATGGATTATACAATTCAATTAAAAGTCATAGAAGTATTTAGCTGATTTTTTTATTTAATAAAGCAAGACCTACCCTGAATGGCATGGTTCAGTGGTTAGAGTGTTGGCCTGCACACTTAAATGTCTCAGGTTAGATTCTGGTCAAGACTACCTACCTAGGTTGCGGGTTTGATCCTCGGCCCCATCAAGACATATGGGGAAGGCAACCAATAATTGGCTCTCTCACATCAATGTTCCTCTCTCTCTCCCCTCTCTCTCTGTCTCTCCCACTCCTCTCCACCCCCCACCCCCCCACTTTTCACTCTCTGAAAATCAATGGAAAAAATATCCTCAGATAAAGATTAAATATATATCTTTTTTTAAAGTAAGACTTAACTATATGCTTTCTACAAAAGATAGGTTAACATACAATTTATGTCTGAATAGACATTTCTTAAATTATACATAATGAAATTGGAAACATTCCTGGTTTTAACTAAATATGTTTTAGATATCTAGAGTTCATTAAACTATTACAGTTTCCTCAATGGGTCACAACCCACTGAACAGAAGGAATTTGAGGATTTTGTGAGACAAAGTTGATTCTGCTGCTGCCAATTGAATACTTGTTCACACAACTTTCTACTCCCTCCATATCTGTATGTATTAAAATGTCATATTTAAACTTCAGACATGATCAAATATCTTAAATCACTTTTAAGCATATAAAATCATGGTTTTGAATTCTAATAGTGTTTAATAAAGACAGAAATGATTAGTTAAATATACAGATGATTGGCCTGAGAATCAAATGTTCCGCAATGGCACTTCCTGCTCACTTAGCAATATGCAGTGGTTAGAGGCCACTTTTTTCTTCACGGGAACAGGGAGTCCAGCACACCTTGCTTTGACCCCTGTCTCTTCTGACTGGCAGTGAGACCTGAGAAAAGACCTAACTTTCGTTTTTCTCACTATTCACTCCTAAGTTTAGGAGAATGACTTAGAAGCCAGACTGTTTAGGTTCTAATCAAACCACCTCATTCTAACTAGGTAATGTGGTCAAGTTACATAACTTCTCTATGCCTTGGCCTCCTCATCTATAAAATTAGTGTAATAATAGTCCCACCTAACAGTTTATGAGGATTGATGGCGTGCATATTTGCAGAGCACTTAGAGTAGGGGCTGGCACATAGAAATCATTATGCAACTGTTGGCTAAATATAATAAATACCTTCCTCATTGGGTTCTTATAATGATTAATTAAGATAATCTAAATAAATAACTTACCACCCTGACCGGGTTACTCAGTTGATTGAAATGTCATCCCATACACCAGGAGGTGATGGGTTCCATTCTTGGTCAGGGCAGTGCCTAGGTTGCGGTTCGATCCCTGATGGGGGACATATGAGGGAGGCAACCAATCAATGTTTCTCTCTCACATTCTCTCTCTCTTTCTCTCTCTCTCTCTCTCTCTCTCTCTCTCTCTCCCTCTCTCTCTCTCTCTCCCTCTCCCTCCCTCTCTTCCTCCCTCCCACCCTTCCTCCTCTCTCTCTAAAAGTCAATAAAAATAATACCATAAGAGTAAAAAAAACAACAACAATAAAATAAACAAATAAATCACTTACTACAACTGGCAAATAGTAAGTACTCAATAATAGTTGCTATTACTGTTTCGGGAGGTACCATAGGTGATGGTGCTAAACATTAGCAATTGTCTTACTAGCATACTTCCTGTCACGGACTGGGGAGAAGTCTGTTTGCTCATTAATAATGAGCGTTGACAACCTTACGCTTTTTTTTTCTCTTTATAGACTATATAATCAAGTATAAAAGTGGTGGTAAGAGAAAATTTGTTTACATAGAGATCCCCTAAGAAGTTAAAAAATACCTTAAGGGTTTGGGGAAGAAGTAATGCTAAGAGCTATAAAGTTGTAACTGTGAAGACTGCTCAAAGCTGATGAAAAGGTTAGTGAAGAAGTAAAGCTTGAGGCACTGCTGCCTCTGAACAGGGTACAACTAAAGGAGGAGGAAAGCAAACTTTCAAAGACCTTGGTCGACAAACTGGCAGCAACAGCATCCCTGAGAGCTTGTCAGAAGTGCAGCATCGTGGCCCTACCAGAATCAGACTTGACTAGATCCCCAAGTGATTCTCACGCAAATTAAAACTTGAGAAGCATAGTTGTAAAATACCTTCACTTTATCTGAAGTTTATTTTGAATATACTTATATTAATTAATAATATTGAGATTTGGATAATATTATGCCTTTTTATTTTATTTTAAATATATATTTATTGATTTCAGAGAGGAAGGAAGAGGGAGAGAGAGATAGAAACATCAATGATGAGAGAGAATCATTGATTGGGTGCTTCCTGCATGCCCCCCACTGTGGATCAAGCCCGAAACCCAGGCATGTGCCCTTCACCATGTGCCCTTCACCGGAATCGAACCTGGGACCCTTCAGTCCACAGGCCAACACTCTATCCACCGAGCCAAACTGGCTAGGGTTATTATGCCTTTTTAGAGTGGTACATTTTTCTCTGGAGATGCAACTTAAAAATTTGGCTGTATGCATGATTTTATTATATCTTGAGGACAAATTTTTCTAATTAAAAGCCACTTGTAGTTTTATAAAGTTGCCAAGCAGGTTCTATAGTATATGTCACTGGCATTTCTCAGTTTCATTACATGAGGGCTGCAGAATTCTAGAGTTCAGAATTTTAACAGTTTTCACAGTTCACCCTTGATCAGCCTGAAGATGAGGAATGAAAAATGAAAACAGGTCCCTGATTCCTGTTTCTTCTGTTTTAATGAAGTCACAACTCAATGACTTTTAAAATAGAATGCTTCAAGGCCAAATGTTCTATTTGGATGTATCTGAAGAGCTAAACTATGTCTATTGGAACTCCCTGTGAGAAAACATTCTAGATATGAAACATCTGGTTTTGGTTGTTTCAGTTAAAGACTAATATTTGCATAGGGCAAGGAGGTGCATAGAGATATGATGTTGTTCTAAGTGCAGTATGTCCATGATGTAGTATTCCTGAGGAATTGGTAGAAGTATTCACCCCATTATTAGAAGAGGCAGTTGGGACACAGATAGACATAGAGGGAAAACCACGAGAGATAATGGGAGAAGAGCATCATCTACAAGCCAAGGAGAGAAGCTCTCAGAAGAAATCAACCCTGCTGACACCTTGATCTCAGACTTCCAGCCTCCAGAACCACAAGGAAGCACATTTTTGTTGTTTAAGCCCCCGGTCTGTGGTATCTGTTATGGCAACCTGAGTGACAGAGACAGAAATCTTCCCTGTCCTCTGAGTGCCTTAGGAGTCCCGGCCCTCCTCTCCTTGATTAGTCATTAATATCTGAGAGAGTTTTGCACAAAGCAGAACACCCACTGAGTTATGAACTTTGCTTAATGCTCAATGGATTGAGCCTTTTGCCATTAATATAAAATTTGACTAAATTCCTTAATTTAAACTGAAATTGCAAACCCAATATGTTTTATTATCTTGAATACTTCAACACCTTAAATAGCATATAAAATACACAAATCTGACAACAAAACATATTACAACATTTAACTTTATTCTAAATATCAAATGTCACATGTTAAATTTATTTCTTCATTAAAGTTGTATGTTTCAGTAATATTAGTTTGATACCCTCTAGGTCACAATTTCACCAGACCCCAAAACTCAGTGAGGTTCTGGGGTTTTAAACATTTCTTGGTTGGGGCACAAAATTCCTTTTTTTTCTCCCAAAGTTATTTAAATCCAAGTCAACAGTTACAAGGACAAGCCTCTTTTTCTTATTGTAAAACTTAGCTCTTAGGTTGCTTAGCTGTTAGGTTACTACTTTTTCTAGATTTAAGATTGTCACCAGAACTTGACAATTGCCTCTGAAAGAAAATGTATTTTAAGTCTTACTTGGCCAAGATTATATAATACATTCCCCCATAATGAAATACACTAATCTGGTCTATTAGGGTTACAAGCAACATATGTGTCTTTATTGGTGTTTTATTACCATTAGTGGAACCACTAGGATTTCGTTCCTTAGAAGTTGAGTCTATGTGCTTGGTAATCCCTGCAGGATATTGAGAAAATTTATCACCTTTGAATACACCACCGGCCCTCTTTTTATCTGGCTATTATGAATGACCCTGGTGCTGATTAATTGTTGGGCACCTTTCCATCAAAGTGTTCTACACATTCTGTTAACTCATTAATTAGAAATTCATTCCCCTTCATAGACTCCACTTGTTTCAATTAACCTTAATATTATATTTTTATGCTGAACTCATCACATCACTATGTGAGCTTGAGTCACATAAAAAGTATCTACTAGTGAACATTGAAAGTGCCTTGTCCTAAGGCTCTGACCAATCCCATCCTCCCTCCAACCATGGGGTAGGGAGAAGAATATTGTCGGCCACACAGGCATGGGCTCTTTTGTGATGAGCAGATCACTAGAAAGAGACAGGATGGCATCTCTTCTGCCTTGGCTGATTCCTCAAAAAAATTGAGAATAGAGCTACCATACAACCCAGCAATTCCTCTCCTGGGTATCTACCCCAAAACCTTGAAATCATATATTTGCAAAGATGTATGCACCCCTATGTTTATTGCATCATTATTTATGGTGGCCAAGACATGGAGGCAACCAAGGTATCCTTCGATAGAGGACTGGATAAAGGAGATGTGGTACATATACACAATGGAATACTGCTCAGCCATAAGAAAGGATGAAATAGCACCATTTGCAACAACATGGATGGACCTTGAGGACATTATACTAAGTGAAATAAGTCAGTCAGAAAAAGCCAAGACCTGCCGAAACCGGTTTGGCTCAGTGAATAGAGCGTCGGCCTGTGGACTGAAAGGTCCCAGGTTCGATTCCGGTCAAGGGCATGTACCTGGGTTGCGGGCACATCCCCAGTAGGAGATGTGCAGGAGGCAGCTGGTCGATGTTTCTCTCTCATCGATGTTTCTAACTCTCTATCTCTCTCTCCCTTCCTCTCCGTAAAAAATCAATAAAATATATTTTTTAAAAAAAAGAATTACCTAATGTTTAAAAAAAGAAAAAAAAAAGCCAAGACCATATGATTTCACTCATATGCGGGATAAACAACTAAAACTGGTGAACACAAACAGCAGGGTGGTGGTTGCCAGAGGGAAGCAGGGCATGGGGGGAAAGAGAGTATAAGGTGACAGGAGAAGATTTTACTGTGGGTGATGGGCATAAAGTGCAATATACAGATCTTGTAACATAGAAGCCCATACCTGTAACCTATATGTTCATGTTAACCAATGTCACCCCAATAAATGTAACTTTGAAAATATAAAATAGCCTGGCTGGCATGGCTCAGTGGTTGAATATCAACCTATGAACCAGGAGGTCATGGTTTGATTCCCTGTCAGGGCACATGCCTGGGTTTCGGGCTTGAACCCCAGTGGGGGATGTGCAGGAGGCAGCCGATCAATGATTCTCTCTCATCATTGGTATTTCTCTCTCTCCCTCTCGCTTCCTCTCTGAAATGAATAATAATATTTATTTTTTAAAAGCCTGCAAATTATTATATTTTAATATGGTTTTCACTATGTATTTAAAGTAGTGATCACTAAAACTGAATTAAAGTGGATCCTTCTTGCAGTCCAGGACCCCTCACTCCTTACTGCTCGCCTGCTTGCTACTCCCTACTGCTGGGCTCACAGCTCCTTAGTGCTGCCGCGGAGGCTCCTGCCACCACCGCTGCACTCGCCGTGAGCCTGGCTGAGCTGCGCTCTCACTGTGGGAGCGTACTGACCGGAGGGGGGTGAGGGGGGGGCAGCTCCTGCATTGAGCGTCTGCCCCCTGGTGGTCAGTTCATAGTGACCAGTCATTCCACCGTTTGGTCGATTTGCATATAGGGTTTTATTATATAGGATAGGATATTGAATGTGAACTGTAAATAAAAAATAAAATTTAAAAAAGAACCAAATAAATTTTAGATCTGAAAATTTTTTAATATATATATTTTTAATTCTCACCTGAGGATGTTTTTAAAATTGATTTTTAGAGAGAGAAACATCCATGTGACAGAGAAATACCAGTAGGCTGCCTCTGCACCTGCTGACCCACCGGGATCTAACCTAAACCTAAGTATGTGCCCTAACCTAGAATCCAACAGGAAATCCTTTGGTGTACAGGTTGAGACTCTAACCAATTGAGCCACCTGGCCAGGGCAGATCTGAAAATTTTTTTTTAAATATACCTCCAGGTCCTGGTCAGTGTGGATCAGTAGTTAGAGTGTCCTCCCACGCACCAAAGGGTCATGGGTTCGATTCCAGGTGAGGGCACATACACAGATTGTGGGTTCCATCCCTGTCGGATTGCTTGGGCAACTGATCGATGTTTCTCTTTCTCTTTCCCTCTCCCTTCCTCTCTCTCTAGAATCAATGAAAAAAACATATCCTTAGAGGAGGACTTAAAAAGAAAAAAATGCTGGTTTGGATCAGTGGATAGTGCTTCTGCAGGCGGACTGAAGGGTACCAGATTGGATTCTGCTGAAGGGCATATACCTGGGTTGCAGGTTCAATCTGGGGCCCTGGTTGGGGATTCAGCAAGAGGCAACCAATTGATGTCTCTCACATTAGTTTCTGTCTTTCTCCCTCCCTTCCACTCTCTCTAAAAAAAATCAATGGAAAAATGTCCCCAGGTGAGGATTAACTAAAACAAACAAACAAACAAACACCCATCCCCAGTGTGATTATTGAAGGAGCACAGGAAGTATTTGTTGAATGAATGGGAAGGGGTGGGACTTCAATTTCTAACTGTTTTAGCAACTCTGCAAGCCAGAGGGTTTATTTTTTATTTTATTTTTATTGATTATTTTAGAGAGAGGAAAGGAGGGAGAGAAACTCCAGTGTGTTGTTCCACTTATTATGCTTTCTTTGGTTGCTTCTTGCCTGTGCCCTGACCAGGATCCAACCGGCAACTTTGCTGTATCAGGAGGAGGTTCTAACCCACTGTGCTGCGCGCTGCCTGTCAGAGCCCCTCAACAAAACCCCTCTGGCTGCCCTGGCCCCTGCTGTGGGTCGGAGCTCCTCTGCCACAGCAAAGGTTTGGGTTCCATTCTGTCAGGGCACCTACTTAGGTTTCAGGTTTGATCCCCAGTTGGGGCTGACTGCTGCTCAGGAAGTGACTGAGGACCGTGTGCTCGTCATTCGGTGGGGAGCTGGGGTTCCATTGCCGACATGGCTGACTCTGTTCCCCGCTACCCCCTCTCCTCCATCAAGGACGACTTCAACTATGGCAGCTGCGTGGCCTCCGCCAGCGTACACAACCACATGGGTAGGTTGACCTTTCCATGACTCGCCCGGCCTGGGTGCTGAGCAGTCGTCCTGGGAGGTGGATTTCTGGGTTCCCAAGGAGAGCACCCTCCATGCCAGACTCGCAGGGATAGCGGGTCCCGGAGGGAAAGCACTTTGCTCTGCCTCCCCTTGGGGATCCCAGGCTGGAGCACCCATCCTGCGCAGGGCTTGGAGGGGAGAGCTGTCCCAGGGAGGCCTCCTAGCTGGGTGCTGAGAAAACAAAACTGGAGCCCTTCCTCCTTGAACCCTGTCATCTTCGGTGTAGAAAGGGACAGATGAAAGCCTCAGCAACCTTACTGGGGCATGCTGCACACACAGCCTGCTGAGAGGTCGTGACGTTACTGTGTCCCAGACAATTTGCACATTCCTCTATTTTATCCTATCTAATAAAAGACAAAAAGGGTAATTGACCGTACCTTCACTATGCTTCCCATTGGCTAATCAGGGCGATATGCAAATTAACTGCCAAGAAAAA
>NW_005356635.1:5252840-5269023 GCF_000412655.1 Myotis brandtii
GTGAGGAGCTAAGCCCCTCGCCTGCCTTGCCGGCCCCTCCTGGTGAAGAGCGAAGGCCTCGGTTCTGGGCGCTGGAGGAAAACTGGTGCCAGCAGCCAGGGGAAGGGGTCCCTGAGGGGCCCCAGACTACGAGAGGGCACAGGCCAGGCTGAGGGACCCACCCGAGTGCACAAACTTTTGTGCACCGGGCCTCTAGAATATATATAAAATAAAACCCCTCCAGAGAGGCTTAGTGAGGACAGACAGGAGCAGAGCTGCCCTGGGGGCTCATGTAATCATGGGAATGATGACAGCTTTTTATTGTCTAGCTACTTGTTCCAGAATCTGTACTCTTACTTTACATCTATTAGATATACTGTGTCATTTAATAGTCCTCAAAATAATCTCTTGAGCTAGGCATTACCTTTATTGTATAGATAGGAAAGTACAGCTTAGTGAGATTAGGTAATATCCAGCAGGCAGAGATTTTATCTAATTGCTAAATGTTTTGCTGTGTTTTTTTTTTTAACTTACTAGTATACTTTGTCATTGAAATAAAATACACATGCTGAAGGTGTTATCATAAGCTTCTGAAAAAATGAATTACTGCAAAATGAATAATGTGTTATAAATAAACACCAAGTAGATCAAGGAAACATAATGTAACCTGCACCCCAGAAACCTTTCACATGCCCCCTTGTAATCACCAGCCCCACCTCCCCAAAGCCTAGTCACTACTCTGACTTCTAACACCGTAGATTAGTTTTGCTTATTTTTAAACTTTATATAAGTTGTCATATAGTATGTACTCTTTTATGCCTTTTTGTTAGCCTTTCCCACAAGGTTGTGTGTATCAATATTTTATTTATTACCATTACTGTATAGTATTCCATTATGTGAATATAATGATTTATTTATTCTACTGTTGATGGGCATTTAGACTCAAAAATGTTGAATCTAAATGCCCATCAACACATCTTTTGGTGCAAAAAGAAAATAAAGACACTTTTGTTGGATATATATGGATGGATGGAATAATACATTCTAGTATCTAGGCATATTCAGCTTTAGGAGATTTCATATGCATCACATAATATCAGGGAGTATATAATAGCAACATGACTTCTTATCGGTGATATTAACCTTGAGCAGTTTCTAAGGTCATGTCTGCCAGTTTTCTCTACTGTGAAGTTCTGTTTTTCCTTTTCTATTTAGTAGAAGTGAGTCACAAAGTCCAGCCCACACTCAAGGGGGAGGAAGTTAAGCTCCATCTGAAGGAAGGAGTGTGAAACACATTGTAGGCTTAAAATCCCATGGAATTAATAAACATTTTGGGGAGATACTCTGAGGCTATTCAGATACTTTGTTTCTCCTAAAAGTTACATGCACTAATTTTAGATCCATCAGTGCTTTCAGGAATTATTGTGGCATTTTAATGGTAACTTTCTACCTTCTTCATTCCTTCTACATGCAATACTTGCAATTCTTCATGAGGAAGATGTGTCCCTTTTTCTTTCTTTACATCATAATAGAGGCATGAATATTTATTTTATTTGGGGGATTACAATCCAATACTGTCATCATTATGGATTTGTTGCTCGAATTGTTCTAACTTGGGCTGCTGGGAGCTCTTTTAATTGGTTCCTAGGTGCCTTTGACTTACCTCTCCCCCACCCCCCTTATTGAGCATTTCTTCCTTCCTTCCTTCCCCTTCCTTCCTTCCTCCCTCCCTCCCTCCCTCCCTCCCTCCTTCCCTCCTTCCCTTCCTTCCTTCCTTCCATCCTTTCTTCCTTCTTAAACAACTTTACTGAGGTACAATTTATATGCCACAAAATTTTCCTGTTTTAAGTTTATGTGCATGTTCAACTTTAGGAGATTGCATACTCATCACATCATGTTAGGGTACATACTATTAATATGATTTTTAGTATATTTACAGAGTTGTGCAATTAAGATAATTTATTTTCAAGGATTTCCATCATCCCATTAAGAAACCTCATGCCCATGCAGTCTTACCCATTCTTACACTCATCCCTAGGCAATCACTAATCTATTTTTTGTCTCTATAAATTTGGCTTTTCTGAATACCTTACTTTCTGGCACTGTGAGGTGCTCTAGGCTCATATTGTATTTTCCCTGCCCTAGCCTGCAAACAAGCATTTTTTCAAGGAGCAGAGGTTCTGCCTGTGGGAGAAAGGTGTTTAGAAACCAATATCTGAGTGCTAGGTGTACTTGTTACTACTTGAGTGTCACTGCTTCCAGCTTCTCTCAGTGGACAGGGGTAGGAAATATATGTATGTACGCTAACCCATGTATACACACATATCTGTATTTATTTCTGTTCTCTCTCTGTATACATACATATTAATATAAATATAAGTTCATGCTGATAACTGTGACTCTAATCCAGCACCACATGGTTCATTCTAGCCTGGCCCTATTTCTTATGTGCAATTTCTTTCTCTGACAGCAACAAACCTGACTCTCCTTATTTACAGTATATTTTCTTATTCGATTTTTACATACATGTGCATTGAGTACCCTCAGAAAGATATGTCCATGTGCTAACTACTGGAAGCTGGGAATGTAACCTTATTTGAAACAAGGTCTTTGCAGATTGAATTAAGTTAAAGATCTCAAAATCCTTATCCTGGATCATCTGAGGGGACCCTAAATCCAATGATAAGTGTCCTTACAAGAGACACACAAAAGAGAAACACAGAGAGGAGAGAAGGCCATGTGAAGAGTAAGAAGGAGCTCCAGGTGGTGGGGGTGATGTTACTGATCCTCAATATAAAATGATATTTTAAAAATACCTTATATGTACATTTTTATAACCCATGGACACAGACAATAGTGTGGTAAAGGCCATGGGGGGGCGGGATGGAGGGGGTGAATGAGGAAAAAAATAGGACATCTGTCATTTTTTCAACAATGTTAAAAGAATATCTTTTAACATTCACTTTAAAAATTGCTTTTAACTGCAACCTATCATTGTTGAATTTATACTTTTATTCTCTAATTATCAGCATGTTTATGGACCCAGAAACAATTTCCCTAGAAGTTAAATCTGAGCTTTATTAGAAAAGCAAAAAAAAAAAAAAAAAAAAGAAAAGAAAAGAAAACTTAAAGCCTTACTTTAATACTTTTTTGAAGACTATCTACTTAATTAAATTTAATTTTTTGCCACCTGGGACTGAGATCAAGAAAAATTAGATGTGTTATATCTTTTTGCGGGGGAGAGGGTGTTTTGATGGAGTGCCTGCATTTCTCTCATATATCAGATAACCACTGTTTCCGCAGGCTTTGTGCCCTTCCCTTTGGAATTCTGCAACAAACATCTCTCATTATTCAAGAGTAACTTTCTTGGAATGAAATACTCCATATGATTCCAGTATCCTCTTTTACATCTGGTTAATTGGAGAAAATGAATCAAAACTCACAGGACATTCTCTGCCAGACAGTGTGACACTTAGGAAAACATGAAATTCTTGAAAGCTCTATGGCAGGGGTCCTCAAACTTTTTAAACGGGGCCAGTTCACTGTCCCTCAGACCGTTGGAGGGCCGGACTATAGTTTAAAAAAAAACTATGAACAAATTCCTATGCACACTGCACATATCTTATTTTGAAGTAAAAAAAAACAAAACGGGAACAAATACAATATTTGTATTTGCATGTGGCCCGCAGGCTGTAGTTTGAGGACCCCTGCTCCATGGTATAATTTAATGTATTATTTTGCTGGTATGCGACAAAACCAGTGGAGCAATTTTCAGGATATCCTCAATAGGTTATTATTGCAATAGATATGCAATAAATAGAAAGCATTTCCTCAAGTACTTAACCCAAGTACTTATGGTGACAACACTAGATTAACCAGAATGCTCTGGGACCTGAGATGGGGTAGGAAAATGGATGTTCTGGTGAGTACAAGGTTTGGTTGGACTTCACAGAAGCTGATTATAGTAGCTTAACCATATAGAAGTTTATCTACCCAATGTGACAAGAATGTGAAGTAGGTAGTGCAAGGCTGGTGAAGCCACTTGAGAAAGCAGGTCCCTTCTTGCCACCTGCTCCTCCATCCTTAGCACAGTCACAAATGGCTACTCCATCTCAAAAATGCATCAGCACAACCTGAACAAGGGGGAGGACAGGTTAAAGGCAGAATACTTTGGCCAGCTGAACAGTCCTTTTTTAAAATATCAGAAAATAAGTAGCTCTCCATGAAATAACTTCCCATTTCAGCTCATTGGCCAAAGGATTAGATGATCACCCTAGCAGAAAGGGCATTTTTGGAAGCATTTAAAATTGCATTTGTTATTCTTATCCCTCCCCCAAATTTATGATTGTTAGCAAGGAAGAACAGTAGATACTGGGTAGACAAATTGGCAATGTCTAGCACATTTGATTAAGTGCCTTATTTTATATTTTAAATTTTGCTGTTAGACATTTGCATGCCTTTGAAAATTCACCACCATACATATCATAACAAAATTTTCTTTTGATTTTTGTTTCTCAACTTACTTGATTTTTCAATAAGAATGGAAACATATTATACATCCATTTGATGGACTACTGCAGTCATCTTATATAATAAAAGGGTAATATGCAAATTGACCCTAACAGCAGAATGACCAGAACGACCACTCTACCAGTTGCTACGAGGTGCACTGATCACCTCTCGATCCCTTTCCCCAGCCAGCAGGCTCCCATTACCCAATGGCGAATGGGGAATCGGGAATGGGTGGTGGGGGACGCCAGTGGTGCCAGGCCAAGGCCCCCGCCCTGCCAGTCGCCCCACACACAGAGGACGACCCGTGGTGGGGGCGGGGCTGGCAAGCAGTCGGGAATGGCTGACCTTTCAGTCCCTCACCTTAGCCGTCAGACTCCGATCGCCCAATGGCAAAAGGGGAACCTTGGTGGGTGACAGCAGGGGGCAGGGCCAGCTGCCGGCAGCCAGGGAAGATGGCCCTGATCGCAGGCCAGGTCTAGGGACCGTACCTGTGCAAGAATTTTGTGCGCCAGGCCTCTAGTTACAAATAACAAATGCATGGCAAAAGATCTGCACAACCACTTCACAAAAAAGTGCGCAAATGACTAACAAACATATGAAAATTGTCATTAAAGCATAAGAAATTACTACTATGTTCCCAGTAAAATGTTTAAAACTAAAAAGAGAGATAATACCAATTATCGCTCTTTGGTGAGGATGTGGAGCTACTGAAACCTTTATACATTGTTGGTGCCCTGGTAAAATGGTACAATCTCTTTGGTTGTATCTACTAAACCTGAACCTATGAACTAGCAATCCTCCATTCCTAGGTATGTTTACTTCTGCTCACCAAAATACATATTTATTTATTATGAATATACGTGTTTATATTCATAATAGCCAAAACCTAGAAATTACCCAAATATGCTAATAAATTATGATATAGTCATGCAATGGAATACTTTACAGAGAATGAGCAAACTACAATTATATGCAATAATTTGGATGACTCTCACAAACATCTGAGCAAAAGAACACAGATACTGTCACAAAAAAGAACCTATTGTGTGAGTCCATTTACATAAACTTCAAAAACAGACAAAATTATCCTATGACTTCTAAAAAGCCAGAAAAGTAGCTCAAGTTCTGAGAGGAGAGGAGTGACTTAAAATGGGCAAGAAAAAGACTCCTGGGCTCCTGATAATTGCTCTGTTTCTTGATTTGGATGCTGGTTAACTGGATAAATTCACTTCATGAAAATTCATCAAAGTATATATTTATAATCAGTTCACTTTTCTATATGTATGTTATACTGCAGAAAAAGAAAAGGTTACAATTATATACGGTTGTTATAATGAAAATATGTCATCTTTTGTCAATTCTATCCAACTGTGCTTTGGATCCCAGGCTTCCCCCCTCTCCTCCTCCCCAGTGTTCTAGAGCCCTGACATATTATCTTCCTTTTCTCTTATATCTTTAACATCTCCTTCTCCACTAGTGCCACCCCATCACGATTTAATCATGGTCAAGATTCTCCAATTAAAACCACCACCACTTCCCAGTCAGCGTGGCTCTGTGGTTGAGCAGGCCCAGTGGAGGGGGAGGGAGTGCAGAAGGCAGCCAGTCAATGATTCTCTCTCATCATTGATGTTTTTCTCTCTCTCTTCCTCTCCCTTCCTCTCTGAAATCAATAAAAATATAAATTAAAAAAAACAACAACACTATCACCACCACCACCTTGCTTTACCTATATCTCCTGTGACTATTATTTTTTATTGTGACACTAGAGGCCCGGTGCATGAATTCATGCATGGGTGTGGTCCCTCAGGGTGGCCTGCAGGGATCGGGCCAAAACCTGCAGTCCAACACTGCCTGTAACTCCTACCTGCTGCTCCCACTCATGCCGCCCCCACTGCACCTGCCGTCCTGCCGTGGGCTCGCGTCCAGTCAGTCCCAATTAGAAGAGGCTCGTGCTGCTGCAGCAGCACTCACCAGCCGTGAGCCCTGCATCTGGCACCCTCCCGAGGGGGGGAGTGGCCAGGATTGGCCTGAAACCGGCTTTCTGACATTCCTCAAGGGGTCCTGGATTGCAAGAGGGTGCAGGCCAGGCTGAGGGACCTCACTGATGCACAATCAGGGCCAGAGAGGGACCATGGAGGGCTCCAGGGCTGTTTGGTCCCATCTCGCCCAGTCCTGATCAGCCGGACCCCAGCAGCAAGCTAACCTACCAGACAAAGTGTCTGCCCCCTGGTGGTCAGTGCATGGCATAGCGACTGGTCAACCAGTTGACTATCTGTGTACATCATAGCAAGCGGTTGAGTGGCCTTAGCATATCATTAGTATATTACACTTTGATTGGTTGAATAGTCAACCGGTCACTAGATGACAGGACACCTAGCATATTAGGCTTTTATTATATAGGATCAAACATTTTTAGTAATGAAAGTTTTAACCCCCTGCCTTCCATTTTTTCCCTTTATCCATTGCAATTTGGTTTACTTCCCCACCATTCACCCAAATGTATTTTGCCAAATTTCTAAAATAGCCTGTGTTGCTATGTTGGGGTCCAAGTGTCAAGCAGCAAGGATGGACCGGGTCCCAGCATTGCTAATTCTAATAACCTTTAATTCTCCCCTTATTGATTTCCCAGCATTCTTTGCTCCTCTTGACCATTCCTACCATTTGGAAAAACTCTCTTCCTTAGGCATTTATGACCTACTGGCTCCCGATTTCCCACCTAACTTCTCTGGCCACTCATTGTTTTCATTGTGAACTTCATTTCCTCTACTCAGGTTTAAAATATTCCCTTGAGCCAGATGTGTCTTTTGAAGTAGAGCTGTATATATAACTGCTGTGAAACATTTTCACTTAGATGTCTCACAAGTATTGAAGTCAACCAAGCTTAACATCTCCCTCCTTAATGTTGTTCATCTTCCATACTCCTTGTTTCAGTTAATAGCACCGCCTAGTACCCAAGCCGGAAACCCATAATTCATAATTATTGAATAAAACGCAGAAGAAAAGTTATGGGTGTGGCTTCAGTTTCTAGCATCATGGTGGACTAGATATTGTGGGAAACCATCCTGCTTCAGAACAACTAGATCCTGAATCAAAAAAAATTTTTTAGTCTGGCCAGTTTTGCTCAATGGTTGAATCTTGGCCCATGAACCAGAACATCATGGTTTGATTCTTGGTCAGGGCACATGCCTGGTTTGTGGGCTCAATCCCCAGTAGGGGGTGTACTGGAAGCAGCTGATTGATGTTTCTATCTTTCTGTGTTTCTCCCTTCCTCTCTCTAAAATCAATAAAAATATATTTTTAAAAAGCATTTAAAATTTTTTCTTGGCTCTTAGAAATTAGAAAAATATTAAAAGACCCCTCTTTGCACCAAGTAAAGAGAACTAAATTATAAGCAGAAACTAGAGCAAGGATCTGTATGCAAGCTGAAGAGATGGGGTTGGTCTGAGTGCAAATGGCAACAGCAGCTCTGTGTGAGGAGGTGAATCCCATACTGCATTTTGAGGACACCTTTGAAAGGGTTAAAGTGGCCGCAGGTTGCAAACACTCCTGGGCACATAACAGAAGCAGATGTAAATCATCTTTGGAAGAAAGTGTACTCAATTTAAGCAATTAGAATTCCCACATATTATGATCAAGGAAATATGAATTTATAATGTGATCAACAAGTATCCAAGGAGGTAAGCCACTAAGTGAGAGAGATAAAATGTAACACAACTTATTTACATGTTGCAATTTTCAGATAGTATATAGAATAACTAGGTAAGAAATGTTTGAAGAAATATGCTTGGTGTGGCTCAGTGGTTGAGCATCAACCTAGGAACCAGGAGGTCACGGTTTGATTCCCAATCAGGGTATATTGTGGACTCAGTCCTCAGTGTTGGGCATGTAGGAGGCAGCCAATCAATGATTCTCTCTCATCATTGATGTTTCTATCACTCTCTCCCTCTTCCTTCCTCTCTGAAATCAATATATATATATACATACTAGAGGCTGGGGCACAAAATTCATGCACAGGTAGGGTCCCTAAGCCTGGCCGGCGATCAGGGCCGATCGGGGCCTTCCGGCTGCTGGCCAGGGCCTTCCTTCATTCCACACCACCCCCTGGTGGTCAGCACACATCATAGCAAGCGATTGAACGCTCAGTCTCCCAGTTGAACTTCCGAGGGGACACTTTGCATATTAGCCTTTTATATATGTAGATAAATTTTTTAAAAGAAATGTTTGAAGAAATAAAGTACAGAACCACAAAAATGGCAAGCAATAAGAGACTATCTATAATAATAAAAGTGTAATATGCTAATTAGACTGGATGTCCTTCTGAATGTCCTTTTGGATGACCTTCCAGACAAAGCTGGGGCTGTGAGGGAAACCCGGGTCCCGGGTGCCAGAGGGAAGGCAGTGCCTGCAGCCAGGAAAAGGAAGGCCTACTCTTACACGAATTTTGTGCATCAGGCCTCTTGTCAGGAATAATGAGAAAGATCTGCATAACAATAAAATGGCAATTCTAAAAATAAAAATAGAAATAACAAAAAAAACTCAAGGTAGGGGTTTAACAACAGATAAAATATAGTAAAAAATAAATGGGAACATTTGGCTGAAGAACTTACTCAGCATGTAGTACAGAGAGGCAAGCAAATGGAAAATATGAAAGCAACTAAGAGATATGGAGAACAGAAGAGGAAATGGAAATATTTATTCTGAACCCTAAAAGAAGAGAATAGAGAGAACTGAGGAAAAGAAATAATTGAAGAAATAATGATGGAAAATTTTCCAGAAGTGATCACAGATACAAATTTATTTTTCCAAGTACAGTAAAAGTAAACCAGGTATAGATACAACATAGTGAAACTGTAGAACAGCAAAGACAAAGACTCCAAAAGAAGTCAGAGAAAAATAACAGATCATCCATAAAGGTACAACATTTTTAAAGAATGAAAGTGATATAAAGCATTTTTAGATAGACAAAAATAGAGTTTACCACCAAGAGACTGCCAATAAATTAATTTATAAAGATTTACATTAGGAAGCAGGAAAAGATCATAGAATGATGGTTTGTGATATGAGAAAGAATGATAAGTAAATAAAATAGCAAATGTATATGTATAAATACATATAAGCAAACATGTGTGTGAAATAATAGCCTGGAGGGGAGTGACGAGATTGAAAGTGTTCTGAGGTTCTTGGATTATATGAAGTGAAATTTAAGATATTGATTTAAAGCTTTGTTCTATTAAATACACATGTTAAAATTTCAAGGCTAACACTAAAAGAATAGATAATGAACATGAAAATTTCACATGAATGAAAAATTAAAGAATAGATTGCTTGTTAATGAAAGAGCTAAAATCCAACTATGTGAAGTTTACAACAGCCATCTAAAATCAAAGCACAAGGAAAGGGAGGAGAGGAAGGAGAGAGAAAGAGAGAGAGAAAGAAAGTGAGAGGAAGAAAGAGAGAGGAAGAAAGAGAGAGAGGAGTTGGAGGGATAGGAGAGGGAAGAAAGGGGAAAGGAGAGAGAAAAGATATATCAGATAATCTATTTATATAAAAACCCTGGGTGTAACGCTTGTCACCTCTGAGGCTCAACCAACCGGAAGGAAGTCAGTCCTGCAGGGGTCGCCTTGGCAATGGCCCTCCCCGAACTGTTTCCTGCCAGGGCGAGGTTTGAGGCAGGAACCCGTCCTCGGAGCGTGAACACACTGAGTCCTGGATCGTCTTGGCAACAGCTGCGCCCTCCCCGAGCTGTTTCCCATGCGAGGGCAAGGTTTGAGGCAGGAAACGGCCCTTGGAGCATGGAGGCATATCTTTATAAAGTTTTAATACATTATATTAGAGGTCGTGGTGGTACTGTTTTACCCACAGCATCTACAGGTATTGCTGCAAATTTACTTCTCGGTGGAAGAACCTTTCATTCCCAATATAAATTCCCAATTCCATTAAATGAAACTTCAATTTCTAGACTTGATATAAAGAGTGAAGTTGCTAAACCATTAAAAAGGCCAAACTTCTCATTATTGATGATGCACCATGGAATCCAGTCTTGCTATAAACGCCTAGACAGGTTACTAAGAGAAATTACGAATTTGAATGTTGCATTTGGTAGGAAAGTTCTCCTTCTCAGAGGGGATTTTCGACAATGTCTCAGTATTATACTGCATGCTATGCGATCGGCTATAGTATAAATGAGTTTAAAGTACTGTTGTAGTGTTTGGGAATGTTTCAGAAAGTTGTCTTTTAAAACAAATATAAGATCAGAGGATTATGCTTATAGTGAATAGTTAGTAAAACTTGGAGATGCCAAGCTTGATAGCAGTTTTCATTTAGGAATAGATATTGTTGAAATGTCCCGTGAAATGATTTGTAATGGATCTATTATTGAAGCTACCTTTGGAAATACTATATCTATAGATAATATTAAAAATATATCTAAACATCTGGTTCTCTGTCCAAAAAATGAGCATGTTCAAAAATTAAATGAAGAAATTTAAGATATACTCGATGGAGATTTTCACACATATTTGAGTGATGATTCCATTGACTCAACAGTTGATGCTGAAAAGGAAAATTTTCCCATCGAATTTCTTAATAGTATTACTCCTTCAGGAATGCCGTGTCATAAATTAAAATTGAAAGTGGGTGCAATCATCATGCTACTGAGAAATCTTAATAGCAAATGGGGTCTTTGTAATGGTACTAGATTTATTATCAAAAGATTGTGACCTAACATAATTGAAACTGAAGTATTAACAGGATCTGCAGAAGGAGAGGTTGTTCTGATTCCAAGAATTGATTTGTCCCTGCCTGACACTGGCCTCCCATTTAAATTAATTCGAAGACAGTTTCCTGTGATGCCGGCATTTGCGATGACTATTAATAAATCACAAGGACAAACTCTGGACAGAGTAGGAATATTCATACCTGAACCCTTTTTCGCACATGGTCACTTATATGTTGCTTTCTCTCAAGTTTGAACAGCGTGTGATGTTAAAGTTAAAGTTGTAAATACTTCATCACAAGGGAAATTAGTCAAGCACTCTGAAAGTGTTTTCACTCTTAATGTGGTACACAGGGAGATATTAGTATAAGTTTAATCAATTTATCAGTCATTGTTTGTATCAATGTTGTATTTACATCATGTTTTTGTTTTTATGTCATGTCTTTGTTGTTGTTATATCATGTTGTGATTGTTTATTTACTAATTTATATATTATTTTCATATACATTTTACTAATTTTCTTTCATCTCTGACACTTCTATTATAGAGAAAGGGCAAATAGCAATATTAAAATATTTCATCTAATTCCCTTTTAATGTGCACAAATTTTGTGCACTGGGCCACTAGTTACTAAATAAAAATGTGTTCTGTTTTATGTTTAAAATACTGATTTTGCCAAATCCTTTTATCTCTCACACTTCTATTATAGAGAAAGGGCAAATAGCAATGTTAAAATATTTCCTCTAATTAATTCCCTTTTAATGTGCATGAATTTCGTGCACCGAGCTACTAGTTATCAATAAAAAGAGAAATGGAAGGTACCTTAAATTTTCACAAAATAGATTTTAAAACAAAAAGCAGTATTGGTGATAAAGAGGGCCACTACTTAACGTATCAGAAAGAAAATAACTTTAACTTATGTACCTAATTAAATAGTCTCAAATTATAAAAAGCAAATATTCAGAGTTTCAAGTAAAATGAACAAATCCAGAATTAAAAGTACTCTTTGTTCTTTACTACAAAAAACATGAATAAAAGTGAGTAATACAAAAATGGCAATAAATATCTATCAACAATTGAATTTAAAAAACAAAATAAATGAACAAGCAGAACAGAAATAGACTCATATATATAGAGAACATTTTGACAGTTGCTAGATAGTAGTAGGGTTGGGGGATGGGTGAAAAAAGGTGAAGGGATTAAAAAGTACAAGTAGGTATTAACAGAATATTCATGGGGATGTAAAAGTACAACACAGGGAATCCTATATAATAAAAGGGTAATATGCAAATTGACCCTAATGGTGGAATGACTGGTTGCTATGATGCGCACTGACCACCAGGGGGCAGACGCTTAATGCAGGAGCTGCCCCCTGGTGATCAGTGCACTTCCACAGGGGGAGCACCGCTCAGCCAGAAGCCGGCTCATGGCTGGCCAGCGCAGTGGCAGTGCAGGAGTCTCTCCTGCCTCCGCAGCAATGCTAAGGATGTCCGACTGATGGCTTAGGCCCGCTCCTCGCAGGGAGCAGGCCCAAGCCGATAGTCGAACATCCCCCAAGGGCTCCCGGGCTGCCAGAGGGATGTCTGACTGCCAGCTTAGGCCCAATCCCCCAGCGAGCAGGCCTAAGCCAACAGGTGGACATCCCCCAAGGTGTTCCAGATTGCGAAAGGGTGCAGGCCAGGCTGAGGGACACCTCTGAATGCATGAATTTTCATGCACTGGGCCTCTATTATAATCAATAATATTCTAATAACTATGTATGGTATCAGGTGGGTATGAGATGTATGGGGATGATCACTTAGTAAGTTATGTAATGTCTAACCACTGGGGTTTACACCTGAAATTAGTATAATAATGTATGTCGACTGTAATTGAAAAAGAAAAATGATTTTAAAATGAGAAAAAAGCCCTAGCCAGTTTGGCTCAGTGGATAGAGCGTTGGCCCATGGACTGAAGGGTCCTGGGTTCAATGGTCAAGGGCACGTACCTTGGTTGCAGGCTCCATTCCTGATAGGGGCTATGTGGGAGGCAATCAATCAATGTTTCTCTCTCATATCGATGTTTCTCTCTCTCCCCCTCCCTTCCACTCTCTCTAAAAATCAATGGAAAAACATCCTTGGGTCAGGACTAACAAAGAAAAAAAAAAAGAAAAATGTGAGGGAATACATTCACAAAATAACATGTGTATTGCTTATGGGATTAAAGGTAATTTTTCTATACTTTTTTTTGATTGTTGTGAGAATTTTTATAATTAAAACTTTTTTTTTCAAAAATCAAGCATGGAGGTGGAAAATGTTAAGTGAGGGCTTAGGATGGGCTTAGTTAATTATGGATTTACTATATTTGGGGTAATTACATGCAATAGTTTAGTTCCTACCCCAATGTTTATCAGTTTGACGACATTTTAACAAGTTAATTTCTTACTTCTTTATATTTTACTAAAATGTTAATGATTTACTCTTGAACTTAAATGGTTCAAGCATCCTTGACTGATACATTAAAGAATCTGATTAACCACATAGCTTTTGTTTTCACAAATAAGAATAAAAGAATTTTGAAGAGAATGCACAATAATGCAACCCACCCAAGTTTAAATATGCTATATTATTGTTAATAGCTACTTCATTCTGGTAACTGTATCTGCTCCACCAGCCACTGCTATTATCATTATAGACATTAGTTACCTTTAAAAGAAGTGAGAAAGATACAAATTGGTAATGCTTGTTTCTCACATTAATACTCCCTTGGACTTAATTTTTATTGCTATTCCTAAAACTTGGTGTTTTATCTCTATTTAAACCTTTTGAAACATGTTGTGATAAGCAATAATTGTATGAAATAGGAACAGATATTTGTATACAAATAGAAAATAAGGCAACATGTTAAGAAGTTGGTTCTAACGAATATAGGCATAGGATTATTTTATCAGAGACTCTCTTTGAATATATCATCTAAAAATATAAACTGTAAACCTAGTAAGTCTACTATACAGAATATATTTTTCATAGTTGTTTATCTTTTACTATATGCAGTTCTGGGAAAATAAAACACTATGTTGGAAAAGTAAAACAGTAATTTTAGAATGTGTTGTTACATTTTGGTGAAAAATATAGAAAAATGATAGAAATTCTAAATTCTTATGAATGTTTTTCCCAATAGATGTGTTTTAGAATCTTTTGAGATTTGAATATCTAGAATATTCAGTTGGTCTAATCCTTTTCTGTTTAAAGGCAATAAAAGAACAAGAATGAAATTCAATTATTTCCAACTCTTTGATATAACAAGACAATGGTCTGAGATTAATAAATAAAACTCAATTTCAATATATTTTTTTAAAAAAATGGTCTCTTTTCTTCTTCCTATTATTTTTAATCCTCAACCTAGGATATTTTTCCCATTGACTTTTAGAGAGAGTAGATGGGAAGGAGGAAGGGGAGAGAGCAACTTGCACTGGAGACACATGGATTGGTTGCCTCCCACCCACGGGTAGAGGGTGGGGGGATGGAGGGATGAACCTGCAATCCAAGTACATGCCCTTGACCAGAATGGAACCCAGGATTCTTCAGTCCCCAGGCCAATGCTGTAACCACTGAGCAACCGGCCAGGGCTCAGTATATATTTTTAAACTATCATTTTATTATCTTCCTTTCCTTTCATTATTGGTGTTTACTATTTAAATTTATTGAATTATAACATACATACCAAAAGCACAAATCATAACTGTACAGCTTGATCAAATCTCACAAAATAACCATATCGGTGTCATCAGCACACTGTAACATTAACTTTTAAGGTGATAAATTGCTAAAATTGAAGGATTAAAGCTGTCAACAACTACAGAAAGGTAGAGAAGCAAAGAATGAGTAAGTGTAACTAAATTAGGTAGGAGGCACACTTGCAAAGATGAAACAGTTTTGGGCGCACATTTTATACTAAATCATCTGAACATCCAGTGTGTCAATCTGACAGGTTCCTGATTTGGGTTGGGGTGGGTCTACTGCGTGTCTCCGCCCCTCCCACCCCCCACCCCCAGCAGTAGTTATGCATTTCAAAGCAAATTGCAGTAAAAATATGAAACTTCAGAATTATTAGATTGTTTAGCAACGTTTTTTTCTTCTTTCCTGAGCTACCTCAGTGAAATCCTGTCACAAACTGTGACTTTACACCATAACTTTAAAATTGAAAATCAGCTTTTCGACGTTTTAAATGTTTTTTTCTTTCTCTTGATAGGCAGACTTTTGTTCACTTAAAATTGAAACTGTAGGACATCTCTTCATTCCTTGTCTAGTCATAGCCCTCAGAAGTGACTAAAGATGATGCGAGATTCACAGGAACTCTACCCACCATTTACCTTGTAAATTTAAAAAGAAGTAGAAAAAAGTCCTTTTCAGGGTTGAGTCCCGAAATTATTTACCCTTCGAGAGCAAAAAAATATTGCTGTGTTTATTCAGTGAACCCTTCCTTAGATTTTTTTATTCTTTATTTTCAGCAATTTCTTCGACCCACCAATAACTTTCCCAGTTAACAACAACAACAAATAGGTTACATAGGTCGCTATTTGTTCGGACTTTACAAGCAGTGATAAGCATTATTAAGGGGGGAGGGTGGGGGTTCCCAATCAAAGAATCCACAGACAGCGAGGAACAATGAAAGATCCACAAAACCCACACGCCACCAGCGCCCGCTCCGATTGCAGGTTGCGGGCGCGCCCGCAGGACTGCCTGCAGGCCGAGGGCAGAGGCCTCCGGCGGAGGGTCCCGGGGATGCGGAGCGGAGCGTGGGGACTGTCGCCTGCCACCCCACCACACACCAGATAAACGCGCCGCATCCCGTCACCGGGACGACTGCAATCCGACACCGAGGCTCAAGATCCCGCTTCCCGCACACCGGGCGCAGAAGAGGCACATCACTGCACGGCCGCGGGGACTCCGTGGCGTCCCGGGCGCGCCGTCTCTTAGGTGCCTAACGCGACGCGAA
>NW_005356635.1:5269739-5285692 GCF_000412655.1 Myotis brandtii
GGGATGTGGGAGGAGGCTGCTCGGCCCCCGGGATCCTCGCGGCGACTTTGCGTAGGTTTGCTGGTGTCCAGGCCTCTGGGGTTGGGAGAAATGTACACCGACGACGTAGGTGGATTCATGAATCCCGACTTCAGCCCTGGCTCTGTAGGATTTTTTTTTTTAAATTCTCCAAGATGGCGAACTGCCATTGATTTCTCTCCTCCTCCTATGGAGAGTCATCGATTTACCGTTATTCCCAATTATGCAACACAGCCCTAAAAAACGGGATGCCTTTACGGGGTTTTCAGTAATCTGCCAACACCAAGGGGACACGTCAGTTCTCCAAGTCTCTTTCGTGATGGTAGTGAGGAACTAACGCAGATTTATGCTTCACAGTGCCTGATTTTGTGACTTGATGGTTTTGACTTGGTTGACTCATGTGTAGGGAATAATTGTCACTAAGCCTCCAATGCTGCTTTATTGTTTCACCTCTTTCTGCACAAGGTTCTTTCCAAAATTGTGACGATCGTGTCAGTGAGACCATTCCCTTAGTTTCTTGGCCTCACGCTCCCTTCCCCAAAAACGCTAAAATTCATGCCCCCTGTTAAGGGTACTAATTATTCTCGTACTAGTTAACATGGTTTCAGACTTAACTGTGTAGAACTCAGTCCTTGATGCTAGTACTTGAAGTTCTCCTATTGCAGTGGACTACAATTCTTACAGAGAATTGGCATCTGGTGATCAACTCTTTTTTCTGCAGTCTTTTTGATTTTTTGTGTGAGTTCCCGCTGTCTGGCTGGGAAGATTGCGGGAGTGTGCTTGGAAATGGCTGGGGCCTGCTATGACTCTGCAGTTCTGATGGGGGCGACGCCTTCCTTCTTATGCATGGAATGTTAGCAGGCACGTTTTCTCCTTTCCTCCTTTCCGATTCTGGTGGCTACCTCAGTTTCTTTCCAAATCCCTCTCCGTTTTCTGTAGGGTTTTTTATTTTGTTTTGTTTTTACCATTGCTTACTGCTGTGCTACCGGCAGAATCTTCTTTGCATTTGCCGGAATAAAAACTGATTACTGAGGTGGGAGGGGAAAGGAAGTTAGAGTAGTAGCTAGAAAAATAGGAGGGAAATACGAATTTGGGAATGCGCTGAGCTCTAGAGTTTGAAGTTCGTACTTGTGGGGAGATGTCAAGCTATTTGAAGCAGAGTAGAAGTGAACAGACCTGCTATAAGCATGGACTTTAGGTTTTATTTCAGGAAACTTTCAAGCAACTTTAAATTTGATGCAACATGACTGACTGTAATGATAGGCTATTGCTGAAAGTTTATAGGGTGAATTGAGATTCTTTTCATAGACTGGTCTTTAGTTAGCAGACTACACTGTGAACTGTGAAATCTAATATGAAACATGTAATCATATGGGGTTAAGCTATTCTTTAGAAAAGACTAAAACTTGATTTTATGTTAGTGAAATGTGGATGCCTTGTACTGGTAGTAAAAACTTGGCACACAGTCTTTCCTGTTATATTGAGGCCTGAAAAGAATTAACTAATTTCATGTGTGTTTTTTCTTTTTCTTTTCTTTTTTTCTTTTTTGGGCGCGGGGGGACAGCCAGTAGAAATAGATATGATTGTAGGAAAAGATCGGGAAGGTTTCTTTACCAACGGTTTGACTCTTGGCGCAAAGAAGTGCTCAGTGATCAGAGACAGTCTGTATGTGGATGGTGACTGCACAATGGACATCAGGACAAAGAGTCAAGGTGGGGAGCCAACATACAACGTTGCAGTGGGCAGAGCTGGCAGAGGTAAGCAAGGCACTCTTTTGTTAAAAGTTGCATGTTACATTACAACTTATTAAGCAGTTTCTTTAACATTTTGAATAAAAGTGTTAGTCCATAATGGCTATTAAGGTGGTTTTTGTGAACTGCCCAGCACTGAAGGGAGGCACTGCTTTAAATTTACTTACTCTACAGCAGCTGCACGTACAGCCTAGCCTCTGAGATCTTGACTTTATTCTAAAATAGAATATTCATACCAACTCTCCAGTTTCAGCTTTAGTAAACTGAAAATCCAAATTTGTCTCAAACTGCTTGACATGTTCAATGATAATCTTACCGTGTAATCAGATTGTTAAATCACTCTGATTGTTTGGTTACTTTCTTACCTTTGAGTGTTTGACCTTTGGATCTCTTCCTTTTCTTTCTTGCTTACATTTCAATCATTCATTGCTCAGCATAAAAATGGAAAAATTAACATTGATTCATATTTCTATTAAAAACATGGCAGGGAAGAAAGAAATAATTAGAATAAGGGTTTTGGAGTAAGTTGTCCCATTACTAAAATATTTTCAAAGACTAAATGTGATTGTGATTTAGATAGGAAAAGTAGAAAATTATATTTCATTTATATATTTGACCCAGAAATTCTGGTGTTTCCTGACTGTTGTCAACATTGGAGAAAATAAGTCTCACTGCTTTTTCAAAACTTTCAAAATTGGGGTTTATTATGGCATCTGATTGATTTACAGCTATATTTAAATGTATTAACCTGTGTAAATATTTTGTAAATAAAGAGGGTTTGTGAGTCTCATACAGCAGACTTGGTACGTCTAAGTAAGACCAAATCTACCATGTGAAGGAACTTGAAACTCCCCTGAGCTGTAATTTACTAAAATGGTCCTACCAACTCCCTGTGATCATCCTAAAGGTTACTCTTATTCTGATGTGAGTTGATGCTTATGACTATTGCTCCATAGAAAAATTAGGTGGTCCTAGCCAGTTTGACTCAGTGGATAGAGTGTCAGCCTGCGGACTGAAGGGTCCCGGGTTCAGTTCTGGTCAAGGGCACATGCCCAGGTTGCGGGCTCAATCCCTAGTAGAGGGTGTGCAGGAGGCAGCCGATTAGTGATTCTCTCTCATCATTTATGTTTCTGTCTCTCTCTCCCTCTCCCTTCCTCTCTGAAATCAATCAATAAAAATATATAAAAATAAAGAAAGAAAAATTAGGTGACTGAAGTAATAGACATTTTTTTTTTCCAATATTAGCTGGGCTCAGATAACTTAAAAAGCATCAACCATGTGACATAAAACAGGAATGAGATTTTCATACCATATAGTACTGCTGACATCTAGTGGCTGTGATTGTAAAATCTGAACCTCATCATAGAAGAATCTGTTGTTGGAAATCGTAAATCTATTTCAAGATTTTAGACTCAATTAAAAACAAAGCTAGAACAGTGAGGAGGATATCAGTAAGCATACACCTTAGAAACCTTAATTTCATCTTTTCTGAATAGCACTGGAAATGCTATTTAAAATTTGGTCTTGGTTTTGCTCTAGCGGTAATAGACACATTTAACCTCACTGGTAAGACTTAATAGTTTGTACTTAATCAAGCTTGTTAAATTGGGAGAATTTTGTAAAATAATCACCTAAATTTTTTTAAGTTTTTTTGGGAGGGCCAGTCTAATATGTATTTGTCATACTAACCAGCAGTGTTTTGCCCTAGAATAGAAGATAAATGATCACACTCCTTTTTCCCTAGCTAGTGTGAAGATATTTTTATAGAGCGCTGCAGCTGCATTGATTGGACTTCCAAGAAGCAGTTAATAGTTTTTAGTATATAACTAGTTTGAAAGTTCTCCTTTTTGGAGATCTAGTTGACTTCAGTGCTTGACAGTTCATGGAAAACTAACTTAATATTAACTTATTAATTAGGGTTCTGTCTGCTAAAACTTATGTGACTTTCTTGATTAACCCTTCTTTTGAAACCCTTTTCTTCTTTCTCTTTCAGTCTTGGTCTTTGTAATGGGAAAAGAAGGGGTCCATGGAGGCGGCTTGAATAAGAAGGCATACTCAATGGCAAAGTACTTGAGAGACTCTGGGTTCTAGCTGCTAGGCAGATGTTCAGCATTAGGGGAATTGCTCGTAAACTTTCCTAGCATAAGCTCGAGTCTTAATTCCGGAAACTTTATTAGCAATGCAGGTGATGGGGTATGAACCTTGGTCTCCTTTGTATCCCTCTGTTAGTGGGGAAAGGTATCTTTCTTTCTGCCCTCCCCCCTTAAATAATTCTGTTCACTTTGTTTTGTTTCCTTGTGTACTCCAGCATTGGTTATAGTCATGGGAAAGGAAGGTGTCCACGGAGGCACACTTAACAAGAAAGCATATGAACTCGCTTTATACCTGAGAAGGTCTGATGTGTAAGCAGCCTCTCCCCATCTACCTAGCAACTGTCTTCATCACCACCCCAATTATGGTTACAGTGCTGCCAGACTATGTGGTAGCTAATTTTTCTTTACCTATTTTCTAATGTCATGATTCCTATTTGCCCAATGGATTATTTGTATGTTAACCACTGTATGTAATCAACCCTTATCTGGCAACATAATTGCAGCACAACAATGATTTGCATGATACCTTGAAATTTGGGGGGAGGGGGCATGCCAAGTTGGGCATCACTTTGTTTTAGCAATTAATGGGATATTGATTACTAAAATAAGTTAATAAGCAAGGTGCCGGTGTACAATCTCTAATTTGATCAATGTCTTTTCAGCACTTTGAGCATTTACTTAGCTCATTTAGTCTTCCTTTTGTAGCGCATGGTTGGGAGGGAAAAGTGCATGCATCTTTCCTTCACTTGTCTTTTCTCACCCCCTCCCTTCGCACATAAGTTGTTTGGTTTGCTTCCACCTTATTTTATGCAGTGCCTGGTTTATTTAACCAATTAATAATCCTGTTTGTTGAACTATTGAGAGCTGCAGTAGTTTGCTTTCAGTATTGTTGTTGCACTGGAGTAGACAAACCTTTTTTCATAGTGTCTACAGGACATACTAAGAGTGCAACTGCAAAACAAGAGCAAAAGGCACTTCCTCCCATGACCTCACAATAAACATACTGGTTGAATCCCCAGGGACATTCATCATTGCAGTAGCTCAGATTTTTGTTCCTATCTTTTTCTTTGCACACCAGCTCTACCTACTCTTTAGTAAAATTGTAAAAGGCTGCCATTATGGACATTAGGTGTCCCAGCATAACCATCTGGAGTGTGTCCAGTTTGTTATTCATAGGACCAATTTTTATTTGCAGCTTAAGTTTTTATATGAAGTTGCATTATTGTGGCTGTCTTGTGATGAATTTTTTTCAAATGTATTCTGTGCCATACTATTGTTAAAATGAACTGTTGCTATTGTGAGATGGATTTTAACTGACCTATAAAAGGTTTCTTTTGAATGGCACTACTTTAGGGACATTCTAGTATTTGCTTCTATTGTTTGGGCCTTGTGGATAATGTACAGATTTAAAAACAAATCTTGTTGCTGATTTGTCCATTTCTTTCCCTGCACTTTGTTACATCTGGGATACAGTCTAACTCATCTGATTTAATATGCATTTTAAAAAATGCCATAACTATTAAACACCTTGTTTACAGACAGATGAAATAAATTTATTCCAACCAAATACTCTAGACTCATGTTGTTTATATAAATTGTTGGCTTACTGTTACAGTTGATTTTTGACACAATGCTAATATACAGGATAGGCCAAAAGATGCTGTAAGCATATAATCGTTTTGAAAGATTCGGTTGATGGCCTATTCCACTTCCTGTAGTATTTATTATAAATAAAATGAGTGCTGGGAATTTATTTTTAATGGTCTTTGACCTTTTAAAATGGTTTTTAGTTATCTCAGGCTCATCTTCAGGCTTATGAGAAAAAAATTAACGTATCCACTAGAAATTAATACTTTTCTTTTGTTGATGGTCTCTAGATGGGAAATCTAGTGAGCAGTAAGGCCCCAGTACCAACAAGGGTTTCTGCATTGTGGATTCTTCTGTGTTGAGCTGTTGTATGACTTCTTTAGGTTTGGAGGCTGTGTCGGCAGACTGCAGTGAGCCCATTGGAACTCTCACATAAGAGAAGACATTCCTTAGGCAGCATATAAGATGGTTGGGATGTTCTTGCCATTTCTGGCTTTGGAGTGACATGTTCACAGTAGCTATATAAGTCAAGTTTAATCCCAGAGGTCAGAAGGTCCCTGAGATATATTGCAGCTTAGTAACTATGTTAGTTTAATACTATTTAGGTAAATCATCACCATGAACTATCAAGCTCTAAGCAGGGATGCTCAAAAGTTGGTGTGTCTGAGTGGAACTGGGAGCTGCTTATAATGCAGATTTTGGGCTCTAGAGTTCTACTCTGGAGATGTAGATTATGCATAGCCCAAGATCATCATTTAGAAACAATTGCCAGGTCAGTCTGAATCACTTTAAGTAGCCTGTGTGCTACCCTTTGAGAAACTGGTTTAGGGAAGGAGAATTAATTTCTTTGCCTTACTTGAATATACTGTGCATAACTTAAGTTTTTTCTTTGAAGTGTTGTCAAGCAAGAGTTCTGAATTTGATTGTACACTCAGGGATGTACAAGTTTAGAAGATAGGGATTTGGGCCTACTTTGGTAGTTGAGTGGGCATACCTTAGAAATTGTAAAACAAAAACCTCAACTTCCTGACCCATTAAGATCTCTGTTAGGAACAAAAGGTGGGTCAAATGAAAATTTTGTGGTTGGGTTGCAGTGATTTGATATTTTATGGTAATATACATTCACACTTGAGTTGTAAAGAATTGTTGGGGTAATTAGAAAGCCGCACCAGAATTGTGAAACCCTTAATGAATGAACCTGTAAGTTAGGTGAGGGGATGTGTGTTGGGGGTGTTTGTAGGTGAGTAGAAGACAGTAGTGGGCATCTGTATCATTAAAAAAGTAAATAATGAAACTAAACATTGGCCCCCTACACACAATTTCATTAGAAAAACACTTCTGAAAACATGTGCATGTATCTTTGCTTTGTACTTAGTTCTAGGAATTTAACTTAAGGAAATGGAGCTATACAAATTCATATGCCAGAATATCCATCACATAGCATTACTTATAGTGCTAAACTTGGAAAGCTACAAAATTTAACTTTCAGGGTTATGGGCTATATAAATGACTGTCCAGAGGATAAACCAGTCATCGAAGAATGACACAAGAAAATGCTCACCAATGAATGTTAAGTAATAATTTGGATATAAACAGATGTTACATACAGTATAAGTATGTACAGTATATAATATAGATTTATTTTACATATGTATTTCTGAATATCAAAATAAATTTATCTCTGGGGTATGTTTCCAGGTGACTGTCCTTTTATAATCAGAAAAAATTTTAATTAAGGTATTAAACAAATTGAATTTTTATTTAGTGTCCTATTTAAAAAATTGTGTATACTGTGAAGACATAAAAAATTTAAATTGAATATTAAAACTAGTAATTTAAGACTTCATAGATTTTACAACTTAAAGTAAGTTTGGAGTATTTAAAAAAAGTAATTTTTACCTTAGAAAATCTCCTAACTTAAATTTAAAGGAACCAAGTCCTTTGATCTGAAGTGTAGATTAAGAACTGAGGGAATACAGTATCTAATACACATTACAGTGACTTAACTTTTCCCATTTAAAAAAATGTTATTTAATAACTATAAAAGCTATTACTTACTGTGTGTTTATGTGCCAAACATTGAGTTCAATGTTTTATCCTCACACCCTACCTTAGGTTAAATGAAATTATTCAAATGACCAAATTCCAAAGCTCTGCTATCCTAGTAAACTAATGTTCTATTTCTCATGCCTGTGTTTTATTATTTAAAAGGAGGGGGAGGGGAATGAGGTGGTATCAGCTTGACAATTCAAGTTTTTCTTTTCATAAGCAAAAATATTTTTTTGTTAATTATAAGAATTTTTCTAAAAAGCAATTCAGAAAATGAAATTCCCCCAATAGTGTTACATTTCTTTAAAAATGTATAATTTTTCTCTTTTTACAACAAAGGCTCATGTACATAGTATAGTTATTCTTTTCTAATGTGCTTTTGTTCACTAACAATTTCCCATGTCCATGCAGATGTATCAAGATAATTTATCCTTTTGAAGCTGGGTAGCAGTGTACTGTAAGGTTATACCATACTTACAACAGGGTACCAAAATGTCCAGTTGTTGGAATGATTTTGACGGCCGTTTAAACTTTTTGGGGAATTACCCAACTGCTTTAGTTAGTTACCTTGTATAAAATTCTAAGGTGTGTTTATCTGACCTAAATTACCATAATCATTATACCTTTATACCTTTATAGCACTGTATATGAAAATAAGGCTAATGTAGGTAATATTTCAGTACAACAAATAAAGTTCTTAAAGTGGAAAACGTGTTTATTAACATTCAAACTCCCTTCATACAAGGCTATATAAAAATTCGTAGCATTTTGATTATATATGTCTATATTTTCTACATAGTTACAGTGATGTATAGTATAATTTAGCTTTTCATAAATTGTTTACATTCATTATTCTGTTAAACATAAGCAATTATTTTCAAATCCAATACTTGAACAATTTCCTCTATACATAGTTTAGCAAGGCTAATCAGCATAGATGCTCTTTATTGAGAGGTATATGATCTGCATGTTAACAGTTGCTGAAGTTTGGTATTTTTGTACAGCATTTCCTTTTTGCTTCGATCACAACATAAAACCCTTAAGGATATGAAATTCAGTAAGTTAAGTCCAGTGACATATTACTTTAGCTGATGAATCCAATTCATACGTAACACTATAGTATTTAAGAACCTTAAAACTTGAAATCTGCGCCAGTATGGACTGTTCCTTTCAGGATAAGACTACTTGGGAATAGAAAGGAAAAAGACAGCTTTGAGTTTTGGTGCCAATGGGAGGAAAAATGCTAAATTGCCTCGTTGCCTCTCCCTCATGATGGCAATTTGGGGTAATACCAGAACAAACATTCCAATTCAACAACTCTAGGTAGCTTTATGGAGATGGGAGCTGGCTTAGCTAATACTAGGTGGCCACAGCACTGACTTGTGTGCAAAGCACAAAATTTGCATACTGTGATCTAGATCTTAATTGCAAGCTGTACTGAATTTTTTTTTTTTTTTATGTTTTGGCTATATTTCATTCCAAAATAAGAGTTGATTTGATGCTTGAGTTACAGTACCAATCTATTGTTACTTGTTAGTAAAATGAAGTAAACACTCCTGCAGATAAATACTAGATTTAAAAAAAAAAAACAACTTTCAGTAAGATTAAACTGTAGAAATCTAAAAAATAAGTTATTTCTACAGAAATCTGTGAAGGGAGCAAAAAATCAAATTATATACCTAAATAAACATTTAAAGGGAAATAACCCAATTATCTTCTGATTGGGTTAAACAGTATTTGCTATGTTGTAATCCTGTTCATTAGACTGCAGCTGGACCACAACACTATGTTCATTAATTTCGTTTTCTGCATCACTACTGTCAGTATCTTCATTGTCATCTTCCTCATAGTCTGAAGATTCTGTCATGTTTTGATGTGAGCGGGATTCCGACAGAGCCCCAAATGACTGGGTGCTGACAGAAGCCAAAGGTCTGAGTAAAGGGGTATGTTCTGACACCTCGTTTTCTTCTTGACTGCTGTCTGTGTCAGAGTCTGAATCACCTTCAGAAGAAACGACTTTTTGCTTGCAGACTGGACAGGTTTTTTTGGTTTTAGTTAGCCAAGGGTCTACACACTTGCAATGATAAGCTGTTGAAGTAAAATACACATCTTTAGGAAGTACACTGTGGTTGCGAACATTTTTAATATTTTACCATGTTTATTAATCTTACTCTGATCTATATGTGCATCATGTAGGGACAAAAGTTTGTAAATTTTTATAATGTGATATTACTAGTTAGTACAGGGCCTGGTTTATGGTGTGCTAATAACTATTTTCTGTCTTCTAAATACTGAACCTAAATATAAATTTACTATGTCAATTCAAAGCAATATGTAATTTTTCATACCATGAGAACAGGGAAGGATTCTGAGCTTATCTCCATCTTCATATTCATCCAAACAGATGGCACATACATCATATTCATCTCCTATGACAGAAAACAGTAAATAACACTGATTAAAAGATGTAGAGAAGTATTCTTAACTTTTCGAATTAGGTTTTCCTCAGTTATTTTAAATGCCTTTTGATTTATCTGTCTTTAAGTGATACCTTTGGTTTTCTGTCAAGGACCTGCTTCAACTTCAGGAAACTGAAGTTTTAATGTAAATAAATAACATTTTACCTAAAATAAGAAATTAAAAGATATTATTTGTTTACCTTGATTACCTCTGTAAAAGTTTTATAAAAATAATAATTTCATTAGTGTTTTATATAACTATGCAGTTGCTAGTTCTGAAATATTTTATGCCACAGACAACATTTTGCCCTTTTTTTAAAGTAAAAATGGAAACATGTTAGAACATAATTAAAAATATATAGTAGTGAATAAAAACACATTTGAAATGAGACACACATTGAGCTTCAAATCTCTGTTCCAACATTTGCCAGTTCTGTGTTGCCTAGTAAGTTACTTAGCCTTTGACATCCAGTTCTTTTATCTGAGCAAAGATTCCATCTACCATGTAGGATTGTGAGAATGAAATGAGATAATGCAATCAAAGGCATTCACTAAATGGTGTTTATCATTATCAATCACAGCCCTTTTAAATTTCTTATTGTTGAACTTACCACCTTTAAATCATGAACGTTTATTAATTCACTAAAGGCCCGGTGCACAAAATTTGTGCACGGGTAGGGTCCCAAGGCCTGGCTGGTGAATAGGGCCCATCTGTGCCAGCCCCGCCCCCCGATGCCACTACTAGTCGCCTCTAGGGCCCATCTGTGGGGCAACCGGCTGGGTGATGCGGGGGCACCCTCCTTGGCCAGCCTGGTGTTGCCTGCTTGCCAGCCCCGCCCCCCGATGCCACTACTAGTCGCCTCCCTGTGCTGGGCAACTGGTGGGACGATCTGGGGGGCCCCTGCTGGCACCCGCCTTGGCTGGCTTGGGGCCTGCAGGCTGCGGGGAGCTCCTGCATTGAACGTTTGCCCCCTGGTGGTCAGTGTGCATCATAGCGACCGGTCGTTCTGCCAGTCATTCCGCTGTTCGGTCGATTTGCATATTAGGCTTTTATTATATAGGATAGCTCTTTCTGGAATTTAAGTATAGTTGTAAGTTTTTAAGAAACTGGCAGTGCCCTAGCCGGTTTGGCTCAGTGGATAGGGCGTCAGCCTGCAGACTAAAAGGTCCCAGGTTCGATTCCGGTCAAGGGCATGTACCTTGGTTGCGGGCTCATCCCCAGGAGGGGGTGTGCAGGAGGCGGCTGATTGATGTTTCTCTCTCATCGATGTTTCTAACTCACTATCCCTCTCCCTTCCTCTGTAAAAAATCAATAAAATATATTAAAAAAAAGAAAAGAAACTGGCAGTCTTATATCATATGGCACATACAGTCTTGAGTCAATAGTGGCTTTTGTGTAGTGGCAGTGACCATTGTGACTGCTTTCAACTCAGTATTTTCTATTAAATGAATATGTTAGGTAAAAACTTACAAAACATTCAGGGAACACTTACAACAGTTAAATTCAGTGCCCCCCTCCCACACGTTAGAAAGAGCCTGTGTCTGGACAGCAGGGCTGGATGAACATGACACACAATCCCACTGACATCCTTCAGTCATTTAAAATGACACATTCAGGAGGACTCATAGACAATTTCAATGAAAATTACTAATTTTTGTTCAGTATCAGATACATCCGATAACAAATACAAGGTTCTTCTGTGTTAGAACCTTGTGTGTGGCATTTGGTGAAACTGATTATACCCATCTCAAACTATTAAAAAATTAAAGGACTCCAATGTTTCTATATCTAATTATACAGTTGATCCATTTACATTTTTAATACATTAAACAATCCAGTCATGACTGATTTCTCATACAAATTAAGCTTTTAGACATAACTTTTGATAATGTCCATTAAAAACAGACAGCTGATACAACTGAACAGGAACAGACTGATCCAAAGGTCTAAGCCTTGCATTATTAAGGTAGGGAGGTTAGCCTGCATTATCCAGGTGGGCCCAGTGTAATCACAGGGTCCTTAAAAGTGCAAGAGGGAAGCAGAAAAGGTCAGAATCAGGGAAATGTAACTATGGATGAATGGTCGGGAAGATGCAGTGTTGCTGGCTTTGAAGATGGAGGGGAGGGGGGTCACAAAACAGAATATGATGGCCTCTACAAGCTGGAAAAGGCAAGGAAATTGATTCTCCCATAGAGCCCCAGAAAAAAAAAATGTAGCAGCCATGCTAACACCTTGAATTTAGCCCAGTGAGATCTGTGTCGCACTTCTAACCTACAGACAATAAACCTGTGCTGTTTTAAGCCACTAAGTTTGTGGTAATTTGTTACCACAGCAATAGGAAAGGAATACAGGAATACAATATTTGGGTTAGTCTTAAATGTATGGAATTGAGGCTTCAGAGACACTGAATCCTTGGAATTATTCCAAGTGATGGGTTTATATCGATCTCCCTTACTTTCAAGCCACAGCACTATTTTAAAGATGATGGGTCAAGATTCAAAGGTGTCATTTTTGGTCATGGTCCAAAGTAAAGCCTAGTGCTCTGGAGATAATTAACTCCGATGACCTTGGACTGGTGATGAAGTGGTAAAATACAAGTTAGAATGCCTAGGTTCCCATCCTGATCACGTTATGTATTACCTATGTATTGTGCAAGACGCTTACCATCTATATGTTCAGCATTCTCAAAGAAAAACATTTTAACATATCTATGTTTTAGGACTATTGTGGATTAAAAGTGATAATGCAAATAGAGTACTTTACATAGTGTTTGGTGCATATACAGCCTCTTAACCAATCTCTACCTGATGAAACTGGCCCAATGGACATGCTGGCATATGACATGATACACTGAAGGCTGTGGCTAGGAGGCTGCTCTCTAATAACCCCAGCAGATGAACTGTATGCTTCTGTCCCATCAGATGAACTATATGCTTACAAGGAATGAGCGGTAACGGCCATTAAACCCTGAACCCCTTTGTGGTACTTAGGGTAGTTATGTGATTTAATTAAATATTCAGTAGCCCTTGAACTGTGATTATAAATACTTCCGGTTTTATTTGAAAAATAGGTTAATTGTATTAAGAATACTTTTAATACAGCCAAAATTTGATTAAATGAGGTATAGGTGAGAAATCTAAAAAAAAAACTGGACAAGCATATATTAATAAAAAGCAAGAAGGAAGGAAAGCAGAATCCAGTATCTTTCCCATTTTAAAATACCTGAAACTGAAAATAGTGGGAAATGCATCATGTACCATGACAGCTTTGAAATCCAGTCAGAAGATTCATATTCAAGGCCACGGCCCAACATCACCCAACTGTTGAATGGATTTATATTTATTTTTAATGTAAAGATAAATTGAAGGCATTTATTTTTTTACGATTTACAACTTTAGCAGATCTTTAAAAAAAATAACCAATTCACTGGTTCTGGTAGCATAAAATTAAAGGGCTATAACAAGTGCTAATAAATGTTAGTTTTGTTACCATCAGCACCATTCTTGAAAGTTTTGTTCCTTAGTATGAACCAGTGGTTCTCAACTGGGAATGATTTTGCCCTCCCAGGGACATTTGGTGACATCTGGAGACTTTTGCTTTTCAAAAGTGGAAGCTGGTACTGCTGACATCTAGTAGGTCAGTGATGCTGCTAAACATCCTACAATGATCTGGACAGCCCCTTCAACAAAGCATTATCCCATCTAAAATGTCAATAGTGCTGAAGTTGGGAAAGCTGATATGAAACACATCCCGGCTTTATCAAACAAAGACTTGACCAATTAATAGTGACTGGATGGTTCAGAAGTTGTGGGAGGAGTGAGATTCATGTTTGTTATTTCTGTCTGGAATGTTTTTGGCATTGTTATTTGAATAATGTTTCAGAAAAATGTGTCTCTTCAGTCTGGAAATGTTATAATATGCAGGTGTACAGAACTTTGATTTCCTCCTTGAGGCCGATTTTCTCCTTAGTTTTTCCATGAAACCTTGGGTCATAGGTACAGTAAAGGCCTGACCCATCAGAACAGGAATCACACAAAGACTTACAGCAGCCGTTGCAGTGGCATGACTGATTACCAGGTTCAGGAATAACCTGATGCCTCTCCCCTTAGACCTACATCCAGTCTGTCACCATGCCCTACAAACTTGTCTCTATAAAACACTGCTGAATCCCTCCTCCCTGTCTCCTCAATTACTGTGGTCCAATTGCCTGGATTACTATAAGAGCCTCTCTAATCCCCCTTCTATTCCTGCCCCATGCAGTTTTTCTCCATGATTTTTAAAAAACAGCAAACATATGTCAATCCCATTAGAATGATCTCCCATTTCACTTAGAATAAAATCTGAGCTCTTTATGGATATACTTCTTATAGCTGTCAATGACCTGACCCTGCTTTCCCCTCCCATGTCATCTCACACTGGTCTGCTTCAACCTTCACTGGCCTTCTTTCAGTCTATTGTGAGAATTAGGTGGGGACCTGCATTTAGCCACGTTATAACAAAAATATTTGGACATAAAATTAGGTATAGAAAGAGGAATCACCATTTCTACAGATGACTCAAAAATGAGCTAGTTCAAAACAGTCTAGCCAGTGCAAACAAATTGATGCAGAGCTTAATCAATTTTATAACAAACTAGTCCAGGCCATAAGTCAACCAGGATAGGTTTCCTCAAAATAAAAGACAGTGAATGTTCAGAGCTAAACAGGTTTCATGAGAAACAATGGCTTAAAATATATACATTTTAAATAATCTGCCCAGGAAAGATGTAGCAATGGATTCATGAGCTTCAAAGCAAAAACTACTGTCCTTGCAGAGAAAGTGCCTGGCCACTTATTCCCAGCTTTGCCAGTAAAACAAAAATCCCATGATGGCAGCTCTTTCTAGAAAAATAAGCAAATTTTACTTGCTGTTCTCTCCTCCATACCAGTTCCAAAGAAATCTGAGCAAAAGACAACATAATGAAATATTTTTAAATCCAAATTTGCATTAGGATTGAGCAAAGGAACTAATATTTACTAGGTGTACCAGTTAATAATGTGGATTTTTTTCAATAGATGGAGTTACACATATGTTGATATATAGGCGATTTGATATGTATGCTACTTTGTTGTATTGACAGCAAGCTTCAAAATTTCATGTCAAATTTGCTGAAGGTGTTAATACCAGATACTTTTACGCTTAAAAATGTCAAATTTCGTGCCAAAAAAAGAGCATTTGTGGGAAGTTTTAATTCATTATTTTATTTTGAAGAAAAAGTTATCATATACTTCAGGAAGCTTATGGTGAACATGCTCCATCTCAAGATAATTGTGAACGCTGGTTTAAACGCTTTAAAAGTGATGATTTCAATGTGAAAGACAAAGAACGTCCAGGTCAACTGAAAAAGTTTGAAGACCAACAATTACAAGCATTTCTGGATGAAGATGCGTGTCAAACTCAAAACCAACTTGCAGAAAGATTAAACATTGCCTAGCAAACAATTTCTGATCATTTACAAGCAATGGGAAAGACTTTAAAGGAAGGAAAATGGGTGCTACATCAACTGAACAAAAGACAAATGGCAAACCAAAAAGTCATCAGTAAAATGTTGCTTCAACGGGCATAAAAGAAAGTCTTTTTTGCATCGAATTGTGACTGGCGATGAAAAGTGGATTTATTTTGAGAATCCGAAATGCACAAAATCATGGGTTGATCCCAGTCAACCATTAACATCGACTGCAAGGCCAAATCAGCTTCCGAAAGAAGACAATGCTCTGCGTTTGGTGGGATCAGGAAGGTGTGGTGTATTATGAGCTTCTAAAACGAGGTGAAAGCGTTAATACTGATCACTACCGACAACAAATAATCAATTTGAACCACGCTTTGATCGTAAAACGACCAGAATGGGCCAAAAGACACGGTAAAGTAATTTTGCTTCATGATAACGCACCATCACACACTTCAAAACCAGTTAAAGACACATTAAAAGATCTTGCCTGGGAAGTATTAACCCACC
>NW_005356635.1:5285790-5291934 GCF_000412655.1 Myotis brandtii
AGCGATGGACTACTTTGAATAAAGCACTTTTGATGTTTCTCTTGAAATTATCATGTTTTCTTTGATTACAAAATCCGCCATTATTAACCGCGGTGCACCTAGTACTTTTAAGGCTAGATTAAGAGCAGTTAATGTAGTTATAAAAACTAATATGTAAAGCATGCCTTAATAGATAAAGAAATAGAAATTTATAAAATTTAAATATTGCTTCGTTTTTATGTCATCTGCTATAAAATGCTATATTGCTTTTTTCAGTCTCTGAAATAGAATCTTCCTCCTATGCATACTATCTTGGGAAACCTTAAATGTTTACACTATAAAAGAAAAATCCCTACTACCTTAAAATTACAAATATGAAACCCGTTTTTTAAAAAATCATTTTTATCTTAGGGATCTGTCTCCTCATGCTGATGTGGTAGGGATATAGCTCCCATAAGGATTTTTCATCTGGTATGAAACATGGTGTGTGGTAACCAGTTCCTTATGGTTACAGACTTGGAGAAATGCATTAACTGCATAACACAGGAAACTCAGGAAATCACAATTTCAATTGAAGAGCAATTTTGAGGAGAACAATGACTAATAAATTTATAAGGAAGCTTCAGAAGCACCAAAACAACAAAAGACTATTAATATTTTATATGTGCTAGACATGGCTCAGTCAGTACTTAAGTCATTGAAGTATTAATCAGCACAGACATTTCCAGAAGAGCTGCAAAGATTACGATCAGTAAGATAATTAGGAATATTTAAGATAATCATGTCCCCAAAGTATGGTAAATGTGTCAGATTGCTGACTAACCTTTGCAGATACACTACTCTATGGTAGGACCTCAAGATAGTGATTTCTTTGGTTTGATTACAGGCTATGCCTATAGAAGAGTTCCAAAGCCAAATTCTTTTTTGGTTCATTGACAAATACAGGGTGTCCCCCCAAAATGTATACAAACACTTTAAATAATTATAAAGGTAGTGTTTATTAAAATACATTTCATTTTTTAAATTGAGCTAGTAGTTATTCAAGCGTATATACATTTTTTGGGGATACCCTGTATTTCCAAGACGTTAAAGATTCTCCTAACAATAACATTTCCATTACATTCTAAGCCTATAAGAATTTTTTTAAGCCCTGGCTGGGTGACTCAGTAGGTTGGAACATAGTCCTGTACATCAAAAGGTTGCAGGTTCAATGGCAGGTCAGGGCACATATCCAGTCAGGGTGCATATGGGAGGCAACCAATTGATATCTGTCTCTCTCTACCCCTTTCCTCCCTTCCACCCTCCCTCCCTTCCTCCCCCTTTCCCTCCTGCCCCCTTCATCTCTCTATAATCAATAAAAACATACCTTCGGGTGAGGATTACACACAAAAAAAAATTCTTTTATTAAGACTACCAAGGTTTGGTGCTATAACTTACTGGAGTGATGAGTACCCACAGAAGTGTTCTATATTCCCTTCATGTTTTCAAGTATCTAATAGTTGAATATACAACTATAAGAAAATTGCAACAATTACATTGGGATTTTTTTCTTTCTATTAACCTATGCATACTTTGTCAAAACCATTACAGTATACTAGAACAAGCATAACAAATATACCTTCCTTTTACTTTAATATTACCTCATCATAACCAAAACATTCTAAAACAAAAATATAACTAGCTTCAACTTACTGTTATTGGAAAGAGATTGCAAGTGTAATATAAGGTTACATATTTTTAAGCTGCTTCATGATTTTGGCAATCCTCTTTTTTCATCATAAAAGAAATGTTTAATGACTGAATTTGATGACACTAATATCTTATAATATTTAAGGGGTTTTGTTTTTGTAATAATAATTGCTACCATTTGCTGAGCTGTTGCTGTGTGTCAGACATTGTTACAAGCATTTTTCATATGTTAATTTACATCTCCCACCCACCTTATGAAGCAGATATTGTTAGCCCTATCTACACGTCAAGGGATGTATATACAGAGGTGCCACTTATTAGAAATTAAAATGTTTCCAATTCATAAGCCAGAACACTCTTTTGATCTTCAGATTGTCCACACAAGGAAAAGGAATGAAGATGGTTTTTTATTCCTATCTCCCATGGTTTCACATTTTTATAAACCTATCAGGGTGCTATAAATTAGCAGCTATATTCTACAACTTTAACTGTCAAACATTTCTTATACATTCTGATGATGAAATGATAGTGCATGCAAAGTAGGGAAACAAATGACTCCACTGAAGGAAAGAGCATTATGTTGGCAACTTTTGGGTGGTGGTGGTAATTCATTAATTGAGAATAAGAATAAAAATGATTGCCTTAGAGACCATAAATAAATCTATATAACAAACTTAAAATCCAAGCCTAAACATTGACATTAGGATTGGCCAAATTCCATTTTGGGTAATTTTTTTTCTTAAAAAAACTAACTTTTCCCTGTATTCTAAACAGCTATTTTATATTAGTCTTTATTGGTTTTAACTTGGATGCATTATGCAGATAAACTACCCAAGAACTTACTGAATAGAGAACTAAACAGATTAAATTATTTGTCATCTTGAAAAATCAAAGTTAAAGGAATTTTTAAGTGGTAAATACTATCAGACCTCAAGTACTTAAAAAGCGTTTTTTTGTACTAAGTCCTAAAGGTTTCATGTTTTTTTCATTATTCCTTTCCAGGCCACTAGAATATTGGTGTTACACTTTTCCACAGCCCACTTCAACAACTCAGATTTATATGCATCCTTACTACTTGTGTGTTCTAATGTAGTAATTATTTTTCTTTTCCTTCATGTAAATGTGTTTAAACAAAAACTTTGAGCAGCCTCAGGTACACTTGGGGTTTAAAGTGGAGGAGGCATTAGGCCTACATTACTTTGGCATAAAGCAGAATTTCTTCTAGATGACTACATTGGGCTGTCATTACAACTCTCAATGTAGCAAAGGTGACTATAAAAAAATCATATATATGTCTGTGTGTGTGTGTATATATATATATATGTGTGTATATATATATACACACACATATATATATACAGACATATATACTTTTAAAAAACAATCATAATACTATTATCATATGTTTAACAAAAGAACACTAATTTCATAATACCATCCAATACCAAGGCATAGTCAAATTTCCTCAATTGTCTCAAACCTGTATTTTTAAAGATAAATTTTCCTCTATTGTCTCAAACCTGTCTTTTTACAGATGATTTATTCAAACTAGTATCCAAACACTGCATCAGATGTTTGTAATGTTTGGGTGATGACTTGTAAATCTCTCTTAATCTAACAAGTCTTGCCCCCTTTGTATACTTGTGAAAGAAACTGGATGACTTGTCCTGTAAAAGTATTTACATTTTGGATGTGGTGATTGCACACATGATTGTTTTTTAAGATGGCTACAGCACTACATTAATCATTCCATATTCAGACCAAAACTTCTCCTGGCTCAATAGTACCTTTATGCAAATTAGGGAAAAAGCAATACTTCCTCAAGGCACTTTATTGCTATCTGCCAAAAAATAATTATCACAAATACAAAACCTCTGATGAAGAAGAACAAATGCTAACTTCCCAGAGCTATGCAATGTACAACGTGTGATTGTATGTTGCTGCCTGAACTCAGAATTCTTGGTAAGATAACTTCCCACAAGTAAGAAAAAGTAGGTGGGATTCCTTCTTGGTAAACTGGATTACTTCAATCCTTAAACTGAAAAGGCATAAAGAACATCAGTTTTCAACACTGTCATTATCCTCAGACAGTGGTAAGCCTAACAGGCATTTCATACTGTAAGACTGTGTAGCCACAAGCACCTTGACTAAGAAAAAAAAAAAGTGTAACATTTAGGCAAAGGAATAACTTTAAAAAAATTAAAATGGTCTCCAATTCTATGTTCATGTGCAAACCATTTTGATTTTATCCTTTCTATAATTATGATAAAAAGTATGACTTTTTCAGACAATACAACTATCAAAATGTGTTTAATCTGCCACTTTTAAGAGGAAATCCATTCATTAATGATTGGTTCTAAATTTCTCATATTTTGGCTTACAATGGAATAATCATAGGTATGCTGAGAATAAAGTTTTATACTGTTGAATCATTTGTGAAAATTAAAAACTATCTACTGTCAATGGATACAAAGGAAGATATTTTAGCAAAGGTTTGAACTCTGACAGCTGATTGGTAAGTTTAAGTAATATTTTTAGGACTAACTGAATTTAAATGGTTTGTGATTTAACTACAATTTAGAGCAATGAGCAATTATCTGCGTTCCTACTAAGTGCAACGCTAAGTATGAATGTTTCTTGGAGACTAAAAATAATGTAGTTATTCAAAGAAAAGTATCTTTAAGATGTAGACTAATAATAACTTTTCATATGTGAGGCCTATCTCATTTTATGTAATAGGAATTTGCATAAAGATACAGGTTTCCTTTGATATATATTCACTATTTCATCCCCAATGTTTAGGTAGAACAGTATGTCTAGAACACCGTAAGTTCCCAATATCTATTTACTGAATGCATGAACAGATGTTTAAATCTGAAATTTACTGTGTAAGTTAACATATTATTACTTAAGGACAGTATTTTTTAAATATATTTTTAAAGCAGTCTGTATAAATCACTAACATTAATGAATAATTTTGTTGGTGCTAAAATACTAAGTGAAGATCTTAGACAAGGCAGGTGGATGTGATCGGACATAAAACTTTCTAAGGATTCTGGATTGACACAGCGATTTGTAAAGTAACAGGAACTCTCATATACCTCTTATGGGATGGTAAACTGGTATAAACACTTTGGAGATCAACTTAGCACAGTGCAGTACATTTGATGATATACATACTCTATGACTTAGTAGTTTCACTCCTAGGTAACAAATGATCTAGAGAAACACACACATATAACCAAGGTGGTATGAAGAAGTAATAGTAGAAGGGTGGGGGAAAAGGCAGAGACTTTAGTCCTGCACTCACAAGGAAAAAGCTGAACAAACTGAAAATAGATCTATTGAAGGACTGAGTTCTCAGAGAAAACCACTGCCCCCAAATTGGACTAATTGGTTGATATAATCACAATTTACTGGAGCAAGAGCCCAGGAGCAAAAACCTCTGCAGGACCCAGCCCCAGGGTAGAAAACCATAAACTGTACCTGATAAATTGCTGGAGGCTCAGGTGGACAAGTTTGAGAATTAAAAACTCTACGGGATCCCTTGCTGGTGTGGGCCTTTGTCTGAACATCCAAGAATCTCAGGTTCAATTCCCGGTCAAGGGCATGTACCTGAGTTGCAGGTTCCATCCCTGCCCCAGTCAGGATGTGTGCAGAAGGCAACCAACCATTGTGTCTCTCACATGGATGTTTCTCTCTCTCTCTCTTTCTCTCTCTCTCTCTCTCTCTCTCTCTCTCTCTCTCTCTCTCTCTCCCCCTCCCTCCCTCCCTCCCTCCCTCCCTTTCAAAAAACCTCCCTTTCCTTTCTAAAGAAAAAAAATCAATGGAAAAAAATGTCCTCAGGTGAGGATTAACAGCAAAAACTCTACATGAGGTTTTCTGGGACAGCATACAAAGAGCTTAGAAAGAGTCATTCTGTCTTAAGGAGTAAAAAGATTACAAACTTAAAGATCAACAGTTCTTCCTAGATCCATCAGAGAAGTGAAACTTACCTGGCAAACTACTGCCCTAAAAATTGGATGTACAGATAGGAAGAGAAGATCACAACTTATCAGAGCAGAAACCCCCTGAGTAGAAACTTGCATGGAACCCAGTACCAGAGTAGGAGAACCTGAATAGTAGTGATGAATTGCCAGTTGTTCAGTTTGTACAAGTCTGAGAGTTTAAAGTTCCAGGGGAGCCTGAACATTTTTGTGAGTTTACCTTTTAGAGCTCTATCAGGTTCTTATAGTGAATATTGGAGAAAAATCCCTTTGAGCCCGGCCAGTGTTGCTCAGTGGTTAAGCCCCGACCTATGAACCAGGAGGTCATAGTTTGATTCCCGGTCAGGACACATGCCTGGGCTGTGGCCTCACTTCCAGTAGGGGACATGAAGGAGGCAGCTGGCCAGTGATTCTAACTCATCATGATGTTTCTGTTTCCCTCTCCCTTCCTCTCAGAAATCAATTTAAAAAAATATTTTAAAAAATCCCC
>NW_005356635.1:5291993-5297142 GCF_000412655.1 Myotis brandtii
AAAGTAGCCATTTTGAAATATACCAGAAAATTCTGTTCTTAATAATCCTGTCCTCAAGAGAAGCTATCTAACCAGATAACCTACCAGGTTTTTGTTTTTGAACAGAGTCTAACTGACACAGGAGAAGGGAAATACTCAACTCTAGCCTTTTGTGTGGGAGAAGGGAAATACTTCTGCAGCCATCAGGTCCCACCAAAGGCTGGGGAAAAACAGAGGCACTGGTGAAGTTCACAGCTCAAAGCCACAGGCTGACAAAAACACTGAGACATAATCATAGGACTGTGGACTCTTCCCATCCTCAACACCTTTATGTCACACCACCAACGACCTATTTACTAGAGTTCCTATCACTCAATTAAAAGGCAAAAGAACCAATCTGAAGAGACAGAGCAAGCATCACAACTAAACTCAGATATGGCAGGGATGTAGGAATTATCAGACCATTCATTTAAAACAACTGTGATTAATATGCTAAGGCACCTGATAGATAAAGTAGACAGCATGCAAGAACAAATGGATCATGTAGGCAGATAGATGGAAATCCTAAGAAGTAAAAAGAAACCCTTAGAAGTAAAACAACAACAACAAAAACACTTAACAGAATGAAGAATGCCTTTAATGGGTTCAGTAGACTGGACACTGCTGAAGAAAGAGTCTGAACTTGAGGATATATCATTAGAAACCAACAAAACGGAAAAGAAAAAGACTAGAAAACAAATCAGAGAACTATAGGACAACTTAAAAAAAAAAAAGGTGTGGCATATGCATAATAGAATGCCAGAATGAGAAGAAAGGAGCAGCAAGCAACATTTGAAGCAAGGATGATTGAGAATTTCTTCATGTTAATGAAAGACAGCAAACAAGAAAACCAGGAAGATCATACAACACAAAAGATAAATGCCAAAAAAACACTATACTAGGCATATCATATTGAAACTGCAAAATAATCGGACAAATGATCTTGAAGAGCCAGAGTTTTTAAAAATCTTACCTATATAGGACAGATAATTACCTCCAATTCTCCTCAGAAATCATTCAAACAAGAGAGTGAAAGGAAATATATAAAGTGTTAGGGGTGACAACCACCAACCTAGAATTCTGTACCCTGCAAAAGTGTCCTTCAAAAGTGAAGAAGAATGATAAAAGATGGCGGCAGAGTAGGTGGATGCTACACTCACCTCCTCCCAGGACCAAGCAAAGATTTACAGAAAAAGCCACATTGAGACTGGTAGGAAGGATGGATACAGAAAGGGGGCTGGCCCTGTTCCCATGAGCAACACCTGAGATTCAGGAGGGATATCTCAGTTGCAAAACACTGAGGAGTATGAGTTCTCAATCCCAAACTGGGCTCCCCAATCCAGAGAACCAGAGCTGGGAAGAGGCACACACATAACATCTGATTATGAAAATCTGTGGGGATTCTTTCCGCCACAGAGAAGGAACAATGCACAAAATCTCATTCGTAGCCATTCACCCTGGGCTCTGACAGAGGGAGGGTGAAGCAGACTAGAGTCAAGTGAGGAGACACTGGGGTTTGTGGCTCTGGGGGGGAGCACTGAAGGGAAAGCTTCCAGGATTCCTGTGCTGAGTCACTCTGCCACACTGCAGATGCCACCTTTCTTGGGTGCCTGCCTCTCCATATAGTATCAACATCGGGAATGCAATAATCCCTAACTCCTGACTCCTTGTTGTCCCACTCTGTGGAGCCCTGATGAAAAGTTGTAGCTGCCTGGATCAGGATGTAGAGGTCTGGGCAGACTCAGGAAATGTCAGCGACATTACAGTACACTAGGCATATCGTATTGTATGGCTTTGGGGCAGGGTTATTCCTCTCATGTTCCCAGGGACCTGACTGGAGTTTTTAGCAAATGGGAGATTTACTGTCCCCAATCTCCAGGCTCCTGGCAACCCTATCCAACTCCTGGTGGCTCTGCTCTCTGAGGTCTGGGCAGAATCTGGGACAAACTGAGTTGTGTGGTTCTGGGGCCAGGGCCACATCCCACAACTTTCCCCAAGCCTGATTATAGAAACAAACAAAAGGGTAGCTAAAATGGGGAGACAAAGAAACATGGCCCAAATGAAGGAACAGGAGAAATCTTTGAAAAAGATCTCCCCCTCATGGGAGATCCACTAGCCCCATCATCTTAACTCCTGGTGGCTGCTGCATCCTGCTGAAATCAATACCTGACAGAATCTGAGACAGACTGAGTTATGTGGCTCTAGGACAGGAGTCATTTTTCTCTCACAAGCCCAAATGATGGAAGAGCCCTCCCTTCACATGACCAAATCTTGGTCTGTTTAGACCTGATAAACTCAGGCAGGTGGAGGTGGATCTTGGGGTGTCTTGGGGCTTCTGCCGACCTTTCTCTGGGCCCAGTGCTGGTAAAAGCCAGCCTCAGTGTGCAGCTTGATTTTTCCATGAAGACCCAGGTCTAGAAGAGACGGCCACAAAATGTGGATCACTTTGTAGCTCCAAACAGGTTGCTAGGGCCAGTAACAGACAATGTCTGATATTGGCAAGCCCCAGAATTCCTACCAAGAGGCCCAAGACCAAAAACACAGACTGGCCACCTTCAGACAACATGAGAGCAGGATCCAATTAGCTTCACTAGTAGCATATACACAGGGAGATCTGGGCAGGTACCAGACCCTTGAGACAAATCTGTTTCATGTGGTTAGCACCTGCACAAAGGCTCATACATTGTGTTTGGGGTTGGTCCTCACAGTCAGCCTGCCTGAGAGTTGACCCTATGCATGAATAGGCTCGATTACAACAGGAGGGCCCACATAACCCACATCAGTGACATTCACGGAGCACCCAGCTCAGGTGATCAAGGAGACTGCACCACTGGGTCCCATGGGATACCTACTACAGAAGACTGGGAGTCATAGCAGATCTACCTAATATATACAAACAAACACAAAAGGAGAGCCAAAATGGGGAAACAAAGAAACATGCCCAAATGAAGGAACAGGAGAAATCTTTCAAAAAAAATATCTAAATGAAATGGAGGCAGGCAATTTATCAGATACTCTAAACTTCAAAACAATGGTTATAAGGATGCTCAAGGAACTTAGAACTACAACAGCACGAAAAAGCACACAGAAGCCATAAAAAGAACCAGTCAGAAATGAAGAATACAAAATCTGAAATGAAGAACACACTAGAAGGAATAAATAGTAGGTTTGATGAAGCAGAAGATAGAATCAATGTGGAAGACAAGACAACAGAAAACAAAATCAGAGCAGTAAAATGAAAAAAGAATTTTACAAAAATGAGGATAATTTAAGGGACCTTTGAGACAAGATGAAGAGTAACAATATACGCATCATAGGGGTACCAGAAGGAAAAGAGAGAAAGCAAAGGATCAAGGACCTATTTAAGAAATAATGACTGAAAACTCCCCTAACCTGGTAAAAGAAAAAGACACACATGTCCAGGAAGCGCAGAGAGTCCCAAACAAGATGAACCCAAAGAGGCCCAATCCAAGACACATCATAATTAATATGGCAAAGGTTAAAGACAGAGAGCATCTTAAAAACAGCAAGAGAAAGACAGGTAGCTACTTACAAAGGAGCTCCCATTAGACTGCTGATTTGCCAACAGAAACATTTCAGTCCAGAAAGGATGAACATGAAATACTCAAAATCATGAAAAGCAAGAACCTACAACCAAGACTACTTTACCCAGCAAGGCTATCATCTAAAATTGAAGGAGAAATAGAGCTTCTCAGACAAGAAAAAGCTAAATGACTTTGTTACCATCAAACGAGTATTATAAGAAATGTTAAAGGGTCTTTTTTAAGAAGAAGAAAAAATAAACAGAGAAACATAGTTAAAAGAATAAAATCTCAATAAATACACACCAATCAACAATCACTTTAAAAGTAAATGGCTAAAGTGCTCCAATCAAAGGACATAGGGTAGCTGAATGGATAAGAAAAGAAGTATATACTGGGTGTCCCCCAAAAATGTATACACACTTTGTAGATTTATTACACTTTATTTTAAAATGAAATGTATTTTAATAAACACTGCCCTTATAATTATTCAAAGTGTATGTGCATTTTTGGGACACCCTGTATATGCTGTATAAAAGGACCCACCCCAGAACAAAGGGTACACACTGACTAAAAGTAAAGGGATGGAAAAAATATTTCATGAAAATAGAAAGGAACAAAGAGCTGGGGTAGCAATACTTATTTCTGACAAAATAGACTTTAAAACAAAGTCTACAGTAAGAGACAAAGAAGGACACTACACAATGATAAAGGTGCTCCCATTATTCCATCAGGAGGATGTAACCCTTGTAAACATTGATGCACACAATATAAGAGCATCTAAATAAAAAGCAAATCTTGTACATAAAGGGAGATAGAAAGTAATACAGTCATAGTAGGGGATTTTAGCACCCCATAGACATTAGTGGATAGATATTCTAGACTGAAAATCAACAAGGAGATTGTGGCCTTAAATGACACACTAAATGAGATGAATTTAATTAACAACTTCAGAGCATCAGAATGTACATTTCAAGTGCACATGGACCACATTCTAGGACACAAAACAAATCTCAATAAATTTAGGAAGACTGAGATCACATGAAGCATTTTCTCTGACCACAATGGTATGAAACTAGAAATCAATCACAAGAAAAAAACTGAAAAAAACACAAAGTCATGGAGGATAAACAAAAGCTTACTAAACAGTGACTGGTTTAACAATGAGGTCAAGGAAGAAATCAAAAGACATCTTGAGACAAAAATGAGAAAAAAACAACCCAAAAATCTATGGGACACAGTGAAAGCAGCAGTAAGGAAAATTCATAGGATTACAGGCCAAGCTCAAGAAACAAGAAAAATCTCAAATAAGCTAAATTTATACTTACAGGAACTGAAAAAAGAACAACAAAGCCCAAACTTATTTAAAAAAGGAAATAAAGATCAGAGCAGAATAAAGATTTTTTCATAGGATAGGCCAAGCTCAAGAAACAAGAAAAATCTCAAATAAGCTAAATTTATACTTACAGGAACTGAAAAAAGAACAACAAAGCCGCCCCTTATTTAAAAAAGGAAATAAAGATCAGAGCAGAATAAAGATTTTATATATATATATATATCTACACTAATAAAAGAGAAACATGGTAATT
>NW_005356635.1:5298408-5299748 GCF_000412655.1 Myotis brandtii
TATATATATATATATATATAACAAAAGCTCTATAAAACCAAGAGCTAGTTCTTTGAGAAGATAAACAAAATTGACAAACCTTTAATCAGACTCATCAAGAAAAAAGACAGGACCCAAATAAATAAAAACAGAAATGAAAGAGATAAAGTAACAACTAACACCAAAGAAATACAAAGGATTGTAAGAACATATTGTGAACAACTATATGCCAACAAGTTGGATAATCTGGACTAAAGGGATAAATTCCTAGAAACATACAATCTTCCAAAACTGAATCAAGAAGAATCAGAAACCTTAATAGACCTATAACAACTAATGAAACTGAAGCAGAAATAAATTAACAAAAGTCCTGGACCAGATGGATTCACAGGTGATTTTTCCCCCCAAACATTCAAAGAAGAACTAACATATATCCTCTTCCAAGAAATTCAAGAGGAAGGAAGACTCCCGAGCTCTTTTTACAAGGCCAGCATTATCCCAATCCCAAAACCAGATAAAGACACACGACAAAGAAATAAAATTATAGGACAATATCCCTGATGAACATAGATGCTAAAGCACTCAACAAAATATTAACAAACCGAATCCAGCAATATGGTACATTAAAAAGATCATACACTATGAGCAAGTAGGATTTATTCTGGGGGTGCAAGTTTGGTACAATATATGCAAATGAATAAACAGGATACTCCACATAAACAATATGAAGGGTCAAAATCACATTATCATATCAATAGATGCAGAAAAAGCATTTGATAAAATCTAGCACTCATCTATACTAATAAAAGCCTCGCGCCCTTGTGCGACGCCCTCACATAATCACAAGATGGTCACCACAGATGGCTGCCACAAGATGGCTGGCAGGGGAGGGCAGTTGTGGGCGATCAGGCTGGCAGGGGAGCAGTTAAGGGGCGATCAGGCTGGCAGGCAGGTGAGTGGTTAGGAGCCAGCAGTCCCAGATTCTGAGAGGTAGGTCCAGGGCCTAAACCGGCAGTCAGACATCCCCTGAGCGGTCTCAGATTGAAGAGTGTGCAGGCCGGGGTGAGGGACATCCCCACCTCCGTGCATGAATTTCGTGCACTGGGCCTCTAATTGATGATAAAAACTCTAAGCCAAGCATGTCAAACTTGTGCTCATGGGCTGCATGCAGCCCACAACGAATATTTTTGCGGTCTAGCCAATATAACAGTATGTAAGAAACATTTTAATAAAAATTTTGTAACTTAATTTTTATAATATCCTGTTATATATAGTTATTTTTTTTTAAATATATTTTATTGATTTTTTACAGAGAGGAAGGGAGAGGGATAGAGAGTTAGAAACATCGATGAGAGAGAAAC
>NW_005356635.1:5300479-5304777 GCF_000412655.1 Myotis brandtii
TATTGATTTTTTACAGAGAGGAAGGGAGAGGGATAGAGAGTTAGAAACATTGATGAGAGAGAAACTTTGATCAGCTGCCTCCTGCACACTCCCTACTGGGGATGTGCCCGCAACCAAGGTACATGCCCTTGACCAGAATTGAACCTGGGACCCTTGAGTCCGCAGGCCAATGCTCTATCCACTGAGCAAAACCGGCTAGGGCCACTTTCACCACTCTTATTCAACCTAGCCACAGCAATCAGACATGAATAAATAAAAGGCATCTCAGTTGGAAAGGAAGAAGTATAACTGTCATTATTTGCCGATGACATGACACTATATAGAGAGAACTCTAAAGACTCCACCAAAAAATTAGTAGAACTGATAAATTCAGTTAGGTAGCAGGATACAAAATAAATATCCTGAAATCAGTTGCATTTTTATACACCAATAATAATCTACTAAGGAGGGAAACTAAGAAAACAATCCCCTTTACAATTAAATGAAAAAACAAACAAACCTAGGAATAAATTTAACCAAGGACATAAAACATCTGTATTCGGAAAATTATAAGACACTGAAGAAACTGAAGAAGATACAAATACTAGTAAGTGGACGCATATGCCATGTTCATGGATAGAAAAAGTTAACATTAAAATTTCCATACTGATTGAAGCAATCTATAGATTCAACACAATTCCTATCAAGATATCAATGGCATATTTCACAGAACTAGGAGAAATATTTTAAACATTTATATGGAACTACAAAAGATCCTAAATAGTAACAGCCATCTTGAGAAAGAAGAACAAAGTTGGAGGAATCACGCTACCTAATATCAAACTATTGCAAGGCCATAGTAATCAAAACAGCATGGAGCTGGCATAAAAACAGACATATATAGGTCATTGGAACAGAATAGAGAGCCCAGAAATAAACCCATGCCTTTATGGCCAATTACTATTTGACAAAAGAGACAAAAACATACAATGGGGTAAAGATGGTTTACTCAATATATGGTGTTGGGAAAACTGGATAGATTTGTACAAAAAGTGAAACCAGACCACCTTCTTACACCATACACAAGAATAAACTAAAAATGTATTGAAAACTTAAATGTTAAACTCAAAACCATGTAACTCCCAGAAGAAAACATAGGCAATTAAATCTTAGACATTTATCATTGCTATATTTTTTCTAATATATCTCCTTGGACAAGAGAAACAAAAGAAAAAATAAGCATATGGGACTACATCACACTATAAAGTTTTTGCAGAGCAAAGGAAACCATCAACAAAATGAAAAGACATTCCACTGAATCAGAGAATATATTAATCAATGATACATCTAATAAGGGTTTAATATCCAAAATTTATAAAAAACATAAAACTCAACAGTAGCCCAGCTGGCATGGCTCAGTGGTTGAACTTCGACCTATGAACCAGGAGATTGTGGTTCAATTCCTGGTCAGGGCACATGCCTGGGTTATGGGCTCCCAGTATGGGGCATGCAGGAGGCAGCCAATCAATTATCCCCTCTCATCATTGATGTTTCCATTTGTCTCTCCCTCTCTTGAATCAATTTTAAAAATATATAAAAACAAGCAAACTAACTAAAAGCTCAACACCAAAAAAAGCACCAATCCAATTATCCAAAATATATAAAGAACTCATACAGCTAAACAAAAGGAAGACAATCCAATTAAAAAAAAAAATGGGCAAAGGATCTAAACAGACACTTCTCCAAAGTGGGCATACAGATGGCCAAGAGAGATATGAAAAAATGTTCAAAGTCATTGATCATCAGAGAGATGCAAATTAAAACGACAATGAGGTATCACCTCACACCTGTCAGAATGTCTACCATCAACAAATCAACAGATGACAAGTGCTGTGGAGAAAAGGGAACCCTTGTGCACTGTTGGTGGGAATGCAGATTGGTGCAACCACTGTGGAAAGCAGTATGGAGTTACCTCAACAAATTAAAAATTGAACTGCCTTATGACCCAATGATACCTCTTCTGGACACCCCTATGTTCACTACAGCATTATTCACAACAGCCAAGATTTGTAAGCAACCCAAGTACTTATCAATAGATGAGTGGATCAAAAAGCTGTACTATGCCTGGCTGGTGTGGTTTGAGCATCAACACATGATCAAGGTTAGATTTCCAGTCAGGGCATATGTCCGGGTTGCGGGCTCAATCCCCAGTGGGGGGCATGCAGAAGACAGCTGATCAATGATTCTCATCATTGATGTTTCTATCTCCCCACCCCTTCTTCTCTAAAATTATATATATTAAAGCTGTGGCACATTTACATAATGGACTACTACTCAGCTGTTGAGAGGGAGAGAGAGAGAGAGAGAGAGAGAGAGAGAGAGAGAGAGAGAGAGAAGGAAAACATACCTTTGTGACACTTGGAGGGACCTGGAGAGCATTATGTTAAGTGAAATAAGCCAGTCAGAGAAAGACAAGTACCATATTATTTCACTCATACATGGAATCTAATGAAGAAAATAAACTAATGAACAAAATAGAAACAGACTCATAGATACAGAGAATAAACTGATGGGTTTCAGAGGGGAGTCGGGTTGAGAGGCTGAGTGAAAAAGGTGAAAGGAGTAAGAAAAAAGAAAAGCTCATAGACTCAGACAACAATACAGTAATTACCAGAGGAAAAGGGGTAGTTAAAAAAGGGAAAGGGGAGAATAAATGGTGATGGAAGAGGACTTGACCTGAGATGGTAAACACAAAATACAATATACAGATGATGTATTATAGAATTATATACCTAAAACCTATATAATTTTATTAACCAATGTTACCCTAATAAGTTCAATTAAAATTTTTTAAAAATTGAAGTAGAGGAGTAATGTCAGCAAGATGGCAGAAATGGACACTCAAGTCTATCTCAATAGACTTAACAATAACAAACAGATCAAATACCTCTGTCAGAAATTTAAAAAGCAGTTAAAGGTTCCTGCACTCCAGGCAAGGACGAAACCAACAGCATAAAAGCACAGTAAGAAAATTCATGACATTGTCCACTCCTTACACCAGAGGCCCTTTCCCCTGCCATGGCACATTTGGGACTGTCTTCTACCTGAGGACAACAAGGTAGAGAATGTATGTCCAAGGTCAGAAGTTTATAGGGGCTGACCAAAAGAATGGTGTCTGTCTTGCTATATCCAAGTATTGACAAGAATGGGATAAAAGGTTGGGGATCCCTGAGAATAAAGACAGCTGATCAACCATGCAATAGAATTTGTAGTACCATAGACACACTAGGTAGAGCTCCAGTGCCACACAAGAGAGACTGTAATATCATAACAAACACCAGAGCAAGCTCCTGAATTTCTTCAGACAGGTAACTACACCCACAGGCCCAAAGAGGATGCATACCCAGAAAAGGCTTGGGAAGTCTCCAAATCTCTACCTATGCTGAGTCAAGAAAGTTCTACATGTTTGAAATAAGACTGCAAAGTCTCAAAGAGATGAATGATTCTTCAAATGCCAAAATTCTAACAAGAAAAAAATGAGATACATAAGAAATAGAGGAAACATGACCCATTTAATGAACAAATTAAAACTCCAGAAACCAAACCTAAAGAAATGGAAATATATGAATTGCCAAAAATTAAAAAATCAATGAAACTAAAAGTTGATTCACTGAAAAGATCAGCAATATTGACAAACCATTAGGTAGAATAACTAAGAAAAAGAAAAGACTCATAGCTAAAATTATAAATGAAAGAGACTTCACAACTGATGTCACAAAAATAAGGATTATAAGAGATTTCTATGGCCCAACCTGCGTGGTTCAGTGGTTGAGCATTGACCTATGATCCAGTAGGTCACTGGTGGTTCAATTCTAGGTCAGGGCAAGTGCCAGGTTGTGGGCTTGATCCTCAGTAGAGGGCATGCAAAAAGCAGCCAATCAGTGATTCTCTCTCATCCTTGATATCTCTATCTATCCTTCTCCCTTCCTCTCTGAAATCAATTTTTTTTTAAAAAAGAGACTTCTATAAACAATTATATGCCAGTCAATTAGATAACTGAGAAAATATGGATAAATCCCTAGAATCATAAACCTACCAAGACTAAATTATTAAGAAAAACTGAACAAACCTATAACCCATGAAGAGACTAAAGTAGCAATCAAAAAACTTTCCAACAAAGAAAAATCCAGAACCAAATGGCTTAACTGGTAAATTATATCAAACTAGAGGCACAGTGCACAAATTCATGCACGGGTGGGGTTCAGCCAGCCCAGCCCTGATTGGGGCAGATCGGGGCCAGGACTGTCAGGAGCAGGAGA
>NW_005356635.1:5304792-5305252 GCF_000412655.1 Myotis brandtii
GCCGGCAGGCCCCGCCCCTGATTGGAGTGGAGGGGCCAATTGGGGGTGGGGCTGGCCATGGCGAGGGGCTGTGGGCAGTGGGCCAGCTGGCTCCACCCCTGAATGGGGTGGGGGGGCCGATCTGGGGTCAGCGGCTGGGGGGAGGAGGGGTCGTGGGAGGTTGGCCAGCTGGCTCTGCCCCCAATTGGTGTGAAGAAGCTGATCAGGGGTGGGGACAACTGGGGGGAGGAGCTGCAGGTGGTAGCCACCAGTCTTGCCCCTGATCAGAGTGGAAGGGGCTGATCGGGGGCAGAGCTGGCTGGAGAGAGGGGCTGCGGGCCGATTGTGGTGGTGGGGGCTGATCCAGGGTGGGGGGCCTATCAGAGGCCAGTGGCTGGGGGGGACCATGGGTGGTTGGCTGGCTGGCCCCCCCCCCAATTGGGGTGGGGGGGCCAATTGGGGGCGGGGCCAGCCCGGGGGG
>NW_005356635.1:5305325-5306077 GCF_000412655.1 Myotis brandtii
GCCGATGGGGTGGGGGGGCCAATTATGGGTGGGGCCAGCCAGGGGAAGGGCCTGCGGGAGGTTGGCCAGCTGGCCCCGCCCCCTATTGGGGTAGGGGGGCAATCGGAGGCAGGGCTGGCCAGGGGGAGGGGCTGTGGGTCAATCAGGGTGGGATGGGCTGATCAGGTGCAGGGCCGGGGGTGGGGGGAAGTGCTGTGAGGGGGTTGGCTGGCTGCCACACCCTAGGTCAGGGTGGGAGAGGCCAATCGAGGGCAGGGCTAGCTAGGGGGAGGGGACTAGGCCGGTTTGCTGGGTGCAGTGGGCGTCATAGCAACTGGTCATTCTGGTCATTACGGTGTTCTTGTCGCTGGCTTCTTATATATATACTAGAGGCCCGGTGCACAAAAATTTGTGCACTCGGGGGGTCCTGCAGCCCGGCCTATGCTCTCTTGCAGTCTGGGACCCCTCGGAGGATGTCCACCTGCAGTCTTAGGCCCGCTCCCTGGGGGATCGGGCCCAAGCTGGCAGTCAGACATACCTCTGGCAGCCCAGCAGCCCTTGGTGATGTCCACTTACCAGCAGGGAGCAGACCTAAGCTGCAGTCGGACATCCTTAGTGCTGCTGAAGAGGCGAGAGAGGCTCCCGCCACCACCGCTGTGCTAGCAGCCATCAGCCTGGCTTGTGGCTAAGCAGACCTCCGCCTGTGGGAGCGCACTGACCACCAGGGGACAGCTCCTGCATTGAGCATCTGCCCCCTGGTGGTCAGTGTGTGT
>NW_005356635.1:5306407-5318413 GCF_000412655.1 Myotis brandtii
GGGTTTATTTATCTTCTATAATTGAAACTTTGTTGCCTTGAGTGGAGCTCAGAGCCGGCCGCGGCAGGTGGGAAGCTTGGCTTCCTCCATCACTGGAGCAACCAAGCCTCCTGCTCACTCCAGCTCTGTGGCTGCCGGCCTCCATCTTGGTTGGGTTAATTTGCATATAGTGGCTCTGACTGGCTGGCGGGCGTGGCTTAAGGTGTAGCGAAGGTACGGTCAATTTGCATGTTTGTATTTTATTAGTGTAGATAGATACTCAATGAAGAATCAATACCACTGTGTCTCAAACTCTTCTGAAAGAATCAAATAGGAAGAAATACTCCCAAACTCATTCAATGAAGCCAGCATTACCCTGACATCAAAAGAATGAGATTGGACCTATATATAAACATCAACTCAAAATAGATTAAATATTTAAACATAATTCCTAAAACTATTAAACTGCTAGAAGAAAATGTAGGGGAACAGCTTCAGGTCACTGGATTGGCAGTGATACCTTGGGTATGACACCAAAAGCATAGGCAGCTATATAAAGAGTAGATAAAATAAAAACCTAACAATTATACCAAACTTCAAACTTCTGCATGTCAAGGGAAACAATTAGAATGAAAAGGCAACCTATGAATGAAAGAAAATAACTGCAAATCTAATAAGGAATTAATACCCAAAATATATATATGGAATTTCTACAACTCAACAATTAAAAACTGGGTAAAGAACCTGAATAGACATTTCTCCAAAGAAAATATACAAATGGCTAATAAGCACATGAAAAGATACTCAGGCCCTAGCTGGTTTGGCTCAATGGATAGAGCATCAGCCTGAAGACTGAAGGGTCCCGGGTTCGATTTCGGTCAAGGGCACGTACCTCAGTTTCAGGCTTGATCCCAGCCGTTCTCACATCTATGTTTCTCTCTCTGTCTGTCTCTCTCCCTCCCTTACACTCTCTCTAAAAAATAAAAAAAATCAATGGAGCTTAGCTGGCGTGGCACAGTGGTTGAGCGTCAATCTATGAACCAGGAGGTCACAATTTGATTCCTAGTCAGGGCATATGCCTGGGTTGTGGGCTGGATTCCCAGTGTGGGGCGTTTCTCTCTCTGTTTCTCTCTCTCTCTCTTTCTCTCTCTCTCTCTCTCTCTCTCTCTCTCTCTCTCTCTCTCTCTCTCTCTCTCTCGTCAGGGCTTGGGCCAGGGAGGAGCCTGCAACAGAGGTACGTGCCCTTGACTGGAATCGAACCTTCAGGACCCTTCAGTCCACAGGCTGACGCTCTATCCACTGCGACAAACCGACTAGGGCTAAAATATAAACTTTAAACACCTTAACTGGACCCCATCTTACAGAATCAATTCAGGTGGATTAACTACCCAAAGATGAAAGGCAAAACTATAAAGCTTTCAGAAGATAATATAATATTTCTATGATCTTGGGCTAGGAAGGAAGTTCTTTTAAAACATGCAAAAATACCACCATAAAGATGAGAACTTTAGTCCTGTGAAAAAAATAAGCCATAAACAAGAAGACAGTTAAAATTAGTAAAGAACTTATTTACCACATACCACAACTCTGGGGTGGGGGTTGTGGGAATATATAAAGAATTCCTCCCTACATATGAAAAAGAGGGGGAGGGGATAACCTTACAGAAAAATGACATGAAAGGTAATTCATGAAAGTGAAAACCTAACTGGTAAATAAAAAATTAAAAAAAAAACAGGTACTTAACCTCATTGGCAAGGAGAAAAATGTAAATTAAAACTATGACATATCTTTATAAACTGATGCCTTTTACTAAAATTTAAGAATGTATCAGTACAAAATAGTAGTAAGTATGTGATACAACAGGAACTCCTATACTCTGTGGGTGGGAGTATAAATTGGTAACATCATTACTTTGGAAATGATTTTGCGCTATCTAATAAAATTGAAGATAGGTATATCCTATGATCCAGCTAATCTACTTCTAGGTATATACCCTAAAGAAATTCATGCTCATATAAACCAGAATGTAAAAAATGTTCTTAAAAGTGTGGTCTGTAATAGCCCTAAACTCAAAACAAAACAAAAAAATAATTGTTAATAGTAAAATGGATAAATAAATTAATATATTTATACAATGGAATGAAAGCGCGTGAACTGTACAAATACATGCTATAAAGTAGATTAATTTCACCAAAAATATCTGTTACTAAAAGAGATAAAACAAATGCAATTCAAAAAAAGGGAAGAGTAAATCATACTGTTTTGATTGCATATTGTTTTTGGAATGCATGCATAGATAGTAAAACTTAAGAGAAAAGTAATGAATGATTATCATAAGCCAGGAGAGTAATTACTTCCCACATGAGGAAAAAAGGATAACGATCTAGAAGGGGACACAGTCACTTCTGGGGTGCTAGTACCATTCTATTTCTTGAACTGGATGGTTCCCGAAATATATGTCATATACTTTTCTGAATATGTTATACTTTACATTGTTTTTTAAAAGAATGGATGGTAAGAATAAACACCGCTCCATACAGATAAACATGGCTAGAGAAAAGTCAGTTATGCTGATTGGTTCATAACCAAGAACCTTAAAGAAGGTTCAGGCTGCCAGGCAACCATATTATATTTCCCTAGTCCCGTGGTCGGCAAACTGCGGCTCGTGAGCCACATGTGGCTCTTTGGCCCCTTGAGTGTGGCTCTTCCTAAGCCTTAGGAGTACCCTAATTAAGTTAATAACAATGTACCTACCTATATAGTTTAAGTTTAAAAAATTTGGCTCTCAAAAGAAATTTCAATCATTGTACTGTTGATATTTGGCTCTGTTGACTAATGAGTTTGCCGACCACTGCCCTAGTGGTTTATAGGGAAGGGACTGATGGTTCCCTGGGAAGTGTAAAGTTGCACTTCCTGGTGAAGTGCCCAGATGACGATGATTACCATGTCTGCCCCCCACGTTGCTCCTTTTCTATTAGTAACATTAGCTAGCTAATTACAAGGGTAACAACCTTTCTGTGTACAGGATGATGCTCCAACCAACTCTCTCCTAGAAGAAATTATACCTTTTCGTTATTAAACCTCCAACATCTCCTGTCCTATCCTCACCTTCAGTCTATGGTTGTGTTTCCTACCTCACTGGGAAGTATGGAAGTAAAGAACACTTCTACACACTCGCCACCATAAATACCCATCTACCAGGATTTTGTACCCACATATTTTGCCGTTCCTTAGCTCAGTTCTCTAAGGCCAATCCACGTATTTGTGCACCAGATCCTATCCTTTCTTCCTTTCTCAGAGACATTATAGCCACTCACCCATCTGTCACCTTCATCATCAATTTATTTCAGCAAACATGCTGTTATTTCTTGACCCAACTTCTCCCACCAGCTACTGCCCCATTTCTTTGTCCCCTTTGTAGTTAATTTTCTTAAAATTATCTATCTGTAGTTACTGTCTCCAATCCCTCTCCTCCCATTTCCTCTTAAACCCACCAAAATCAGGTTTTGGCCTGACCACTGTCAAAACTGCTCACTTAAGATAATCATAACCTCTAATGATCAATTGTCACGCTCATGTTCCTTATGTGTCAGGAGCATTTGACATGTGACATAGGTTACCACTCCTTGCTCCTTGATAGATTTACATCACTTGGTTTTGGTAAAACCATTCTCTTCTGCTTTTTCCTTAGTATAACTGGTTACTCCTTTTCAGTTTCCACTGCTGATCTCATTTTTTTTTTTTAATATGGAACGCTTCATAAATTTGCGTGTCATCCTTGCCCATGGGCCATGCTAATCTTCTTTGTATCATTCCAATTTTAGTATATATGCTGCTTGAAGCGAGCACCTGATCTTGCTTTTTAATTAATGTTGGGATAGCCCAATATATGTTTGGTATTCTTCTGTCAATCTATACTCAATCTCTTGGCAATCTCATCTACTCTCATGATTTAAATACATCTTTATACCAATATTTTCAGTTCAGACACCTCTCTTAAACTCCAGACTCATTTATAATGTCTAGTAGACATTTGAAATTCCATGTCCAAAACTATTTTGTACTTTTTCCCTCAAAACCTGCTCTACCATTTATTAACCACCTTTATTTCTCTTTAGGGTAATCTCATCCTTCCTGTTACTGAGACCAAAAAATCTGGAGTCATCCTTGTTTCCTCTCCCAACATCAGTAAATCCAGTGTATTCCATCTGCTAAATATAACCAGAATTTAAGATTTTTTCACCTCCTCAACTGCTACCCCATAGTCCAAACCACATTATATCTCACTTGGATTACTAAAGGAGCCTCCTATCTGGTCTCTCTGCTTATACTCTTAAGCCCGCTACATGCTATACTTAACATAGCAGCGGAAAGATCCTTTTAAGGTTTAATTTGGATCTCATCTTTCCTCTGTTTCAAATTCTTCAGTGGTTACTCATCTTACTCAGAGGAAAAGCATAGCATCTTACTTACTATGCATGCCCTAGCCCAGGACAACATCAACATCATTTTTTTTCTGAGGTAAGAAAACACAAAAGTAAACACACAATATGGAGCCTAAAAAAGTGATTCCTAAAGCCAGTCCTCAAACTACTTCTGGTCCATGAACAGCTTTTATTTAATCTTCACTGTGTGATAACAGTGCAGTGCATTTTTATAAATGTCTCTTTTTTTAAACATTTGCTTTTTTCTATGTTTTGTTGTTAAATTTTATATTTTTCATAAAATAATGGTTATTATAAATGGGAGGTTTTTAAAACATTTCATTACTTAAAAAATAAAAATCTGGCAGAACTAAGTTTTAATGACTTTTTTTCTATTTCTCCTTTCTACTCTCTATACATTTTCTTCGCTGAATTAAATAACAGAACATTTGTACTGGTATATGAAATTGAAAAGTCTGGGAACTGCTAGCCAAAAGGATTTAACAAGCACATACCTACACTGAAAGCCCACTAAAGCACAGGTAGGAGAAGCTATATTGGTTAGAGTATTAGACCCACACCCCTCTCCAGCTCTGTCAGTACTAGCTGTGTGACATTAGTTTTTTGCCTCTCTGACCCTCTAGTTCTTTATAATACCCATTATAGTATCCATTTCAGAGAAATGTGAAAATTGAATGAGATGATACATTTAAAACATAATGATACCCAATAGCTACCTATGTGTTTACTTAATGCAGTGTTAATGCAGTGGTATATGGTGGGAGAGAGAATGGGAAGGAGGTCAGTGGGAGCAGGCCACCCTAGCACAGAGAAGGATTTTATCCACTGATGTTTAGAACTACTAGCACATGATGATAATAAAAAGCATTTGGTAAGTTTCACTACTGCTTTTAAGTTCTCTGCAGACAATGTACCCTACTTGCCTTCATGAGGATATACCACAGCAAAAGAACATCTCCCACATCCACTCATTCATTATTGAGGGTTAGGCACAGTGTATGGCAAGGACTAAAAAGTAGTATTAAGAGTATGATCACCATGTACTCTTAAATAAACTGAGGGTAATTATTTAGAAAATAAAAATATTCACCTTTTTTGAATTTATGTATAGGGAGTTTCTTAAGTTGATCTTTATGAAGTCTGTTTCTTCTAGCTCTATGTCTATCCTGGAAAAATTTTGTGATCTAAAAATAAAAGGGAAGACAAGGCATCAGATATTAAACATGCAAATAGAAAATGGCCATTAAAATAACAAATGTCTTTTAAATTTCTGGATATCTGCTGGAAATAAATTCAATTTACTTAAATCCTAATGGCAGAATTAATTAAAGCATTAAACTATATTAGTAATTAATTATTCCATTAAATTTACTTTGAATTTTTATTCATTGACCTAAATTATCTTTAATTTACTCTGACAAAAACATTATAAATAACATATGTTTGTTTGAAAAAATACAAATTATAAACTATATGTTACAAAGAAGATCAAAAGAATGGGAGGGTTGAAATTCCTATAATTATAAACTAAAAAATTTTTCAAAAATACACTTGTTAGTCACTACACTTTCAGTCCTAGAAGAAAAATACAGAACACCCCTAATACAAATATTCAGAAATGCTAGATAACATGCAAAGATTTTTAACTATAAATTAATATGCTTGCAATAATAAAAAGGAAGTTCACAGGGCTTGAACCAAATGCCAAAAGCAACATCCATAAAATAAAATTTTGACAAATTTAACTACATCAATGTGAAGGACTTCTGTCCTCAACACTGTTAAAAGATAAAAGATAAGACACAGACTGGGGGAGAATATTTGCAAACTGTATATCTGATAAGGATTAGTATCCAGAATATAAAAAGAACTCAAAACTCAATAAGAAAACAAGCAACCCAATAGAAAAAAAATGAGCACAATATTTGAATAAACACTTCACCACAGAAGATCTAAAGAGGGCATATAATCACTTGAAGAAATGCTCAACAAATTACTCCATAGGAAACTAAAATTCAAATCACAAATACCACTATACACCTATTAGAATGACTAAAATTAGAAAGACTGACTATACCAAGTATTGGCAAGGAAGCAGAGACACTTGCACTCTGGTATACTAATGGTAGACTGTAAAATGGCACCACCATGTTGAAAAATAGTTTGGTGATTTCTCATAAATTTAAACACACATTTACCATTTGACCCAATCATCCCTCTCCTATTTACATTCACCCAAATAGCATATAGCCACATGACAATTTGAATACAAAAGTCCATGTCCAAATGTTCATGTCAGCTTTATTTGTAAGAGCCAAAAATTATGAACCCAAATATCCATCAATAGGTAAATAGATAAACAAAACTGTAGTATATACATACAATGGAAGATAACTCGGCTATAAAAAGAAATGAATAATCAATGTACTCAATAACATATATGACTATCAAAATAATTCTGAAAGAAAGAAGGCAGACACAAAAGATTACATAATTTATTATTCCATGTATATAAAATTGTAGAAAATCTAAAAGCAGATCTGTGGTTGACTAAGGTTGGAGGTGAGTAGGACATGAAATTGGAAGAGGTTAGAGGGAGGATTACCAAGGAGCATGAGAAAACTTTTTGAACTGATCAATAAATCTTGCTTGTGGTGGTGGTTTCACAGATATACCTATGTCAAAACTTGCCAAATTATAAATTTAAATGTGTGAGGTTTATTATATGTCAATCATACATCAGTAAATGCTTAAAAAAAATTACCAGTGACCACGAAGACTATAATGTAAGCTTTCAACCAGTAGCAGAAACAGAGAGATGAGAGAGAGAGAGAGACAGAGACAGAGAGAATGAGAATAAATAAAAATTGGGTAACCCAAATTTATAGAGAAGAAAAAAAAACAATAAAAATTAAACAATAGAAATTAGTCCAATAATATATAATACATGATTATATATTATTCATAAAATGAAAATGGATTAAATTCACCAGTGTTTTAAAAGAGTGCATCATAGTATATAAAGAAAAAGTGACACCATATGCTATTAACTCATTAAGACAAAAATAAAGGTAGAGATTAAAGATGGTGGCAGAGTAAGTGGATACAGCACAGACATGCTCCCCAGAACAAACTGGAATTACAACTAAAATATAGAAAAACTTCCTGAATAATCAATGGAAGACTCAAGGGGGAAAAAATGATACCTGAGGACCGAAAGTGGAGACCACATAGACTCTGGTAGGAGGGGAGGAAGGGTGAAAAGTCTGGCCAGGCACCTACAGACAGCAACTGAAGTCCCAGAGAGAGATCTCAGCTGTTGCCACTGAGAACTCTGGGATCTAATCCACAAGCTGGACCCCCAGCAGAGAGTACCACAACTGAGAAGGGTACCCACATAACATCTGGCTATGAAAAGCAGTGGGTTGCTGTTTACCAAGGAGTGACAGCTGAAAATTCAGACACCCTCTTAAAGGACCAACACACAAAGTTCCCTATGGAGCCACCTACCTTGTGCTCTGGCAGAGGGAGGACAGAGTGGATTGGAGCTATGTGAGCAGAAGCCAGACACCCCAGTTTCCTGTGCTGAGTCATTCCCTCATGCAGCAGAGAGCATCTTTCCCATAAAGACATTTGCTTTCCCTGAGGGGAAGACAGTTGACCCACCCTATTGGAAAACACCTTGCCCTGAGGCCACTTAAGAGACTAAAACTAACAATTAGCCTCCAGGCAGAAGCAACTGCCCCACTCTGTTGAAAAAAACTCCCACCACATCTGAGGATGATTGCCTGGGGGCAATTCAAGATGGAATCCTATCATTTTGTAGGCAGAGTGAGTCTCTGGAGAATTTTATTCCTTGACTGATCTAATTAGTCAGAAACAGCATTTGACAATATCTTGCACTAGATATTGAAAGGCATAGAGTAGTGGTCAGCAAACTGCGGCTCGCGAGACACATGTGGCTCTTTGGCCCCTTGAGTGTGGCTCTTCCACAAAATACCGACTTCTGCGCATGGGCCACGAAGTTTCAATCACACTGTACATGTGCGCCCGCATGTGGTATTTTGTGGAAGAGCCATGCTATTAACTCATTAAGACAAAAATAAAGGTAGAGATTAAAGATGGTGGCAGAGTAAGTGGATACAGCACAGACATGCTCCCCAGAACAAACTGGAATTACAACTAAAATATAGAAAAACTTCCTGAATAATCAATGGAAGACTCAAGGGGGAAAAAATGATACCTGAGGACCGAAAGTGGAGACCACATAGACTCTGGTAGGAGGGGAGGAAGGGTGAAAAGTCTGGCCAGGCACCTACAGACAGCAACTGAAGTCCCAGAGAGAGATCTCAGCTGTTGCCACTGAGAACTCTGGGATCTAATCCACAAGCTGGACCCCCAGCAGAGAGTACCACAACTGAGAAGGGTACCCACATAACATCTGGCTATGAAAAGCAGTGGGTTGCTGTTTACCAAGGAGTGACAGCTGAAAATTCAGACACCCTCTTAAAGGACCAACACACAAAGTTCCCTATGGAGCCACCTACCTTGTGCTCTGGCAGAGGGAGGACAGAGTGGATTGGAGCTATGTGAGCAGAAGCCAGACACCCCAGTTTCCTGTGCTGAGTCATTCCCTCATGCAGCAGAGAGCATCTTTCCCATAAAGACATTTGCTTTCCCTGAGGGGAAGACAGTTGACCCACCCTATTGGAAAACACCTTGCCCTGAGGCCACTTAAGAGACTAAAACTAACAATTAGCCTCCAGGCAGAAGCAACTGCCCCACCCTGTTGAAAAAAACTCCCACCACATCTGAGGATGATTGCCTGGGGGCAATTCAAGATGGAATCCTATCATTTTGTAGGCAGAGTGAGTCTCTGGAGAATTTTATTCCTTGACTGATCTAATTAGTCAGAAACAGCATTTGACAATATCTTGCACTAGATATTGAAAGGCATAGAGTAGTGGTCAGCAAACTGCGGCTCGCGAGACACATGTGGCTCTTTGGCCCCTTGAGTGTGGCTCTTCCACAAAATACCGACTTCTGCGCATGGGCCACGAAGTTTCAATCACACTGTACATGTGCGCCCGCATGTGGTATTTTGTGGAAGAGCCACACTCAAAGGGCCAAAGAGCCACATGTGGCTCGTGAGCCGCAGTTTGCCGACCACTGGCATAGAGGATCTACCTAATACATAGTCAGAAACACAAACAGGCAGCCAAAATGAGGAGACAAAGAAAACCCCCAAATGAAAGAACAAGAGAATTCCCTAGAAGAAGAGATAAATGAAACAGAGATAAGAAATTTATCTGAAACAGAGTTCAGAGTAAAGATGGTAAAGATGCTCAAAAGCATAAAAAAAGATATAGTAACTATGAAAAAAGAACAGCCAGAAATAAAGAATGACATAACACAAATAAAGAACACAATGGAAGTAATACACAACAGATTAGGGAAAGCTGAGGATCGAATCAGTGAATTAGAAGATAAGGTTGAAAAAAATCAACCAGAGAACCAAAAAGAAAAAAGCAATTAAAAAAACAGAATGACAGCTTAAGGGACCTGTGGGACAATGTGAAAGGTAACAATATTAGAATAGTAGGTGTGCCAGAAGAGGCAGAAAGGGAGAAAAGGATAGAGAACGTGTTTGAAGAAATAATGGTAGAAAACTTCTCTACTCCAGAGAAGAAAAAAGTCACAGAGTTCAGGAGGCACAGAGAACCCCAAGCAAGAAGAACCCAAGCCCAGACACATCATAATTAAAATGCCAAAAGTTAAAGACAAAGAGAGAATCATAAAGGCAGCAAGAGAAAAGCAAACTGTTACCTACAAAGTAGCTCCCATAAGGCTGACACCGGATTTCTCATCAGAAACTCTACAGGCCAGAAGGGAATGGCATGAAATCCTCAAGGTAATGGAAAACAAGGAACTGAGATCAAGATTACTATATCCAGCAAGGCTATCATTCAAAATAGATGGTCAAATAAAGAGCTTTCCAGACAAAAAGAGGCTAAAGGAGTACATCACCAGTAAGCCAGCATTACAAGAAATGCTAAAGGGACTACTGCAATGAGAAGAAAAAAAGAGGGAAACCTAGGCATACAGAAAAAAAAATGTCAATAATACATAAGTACCTGTCAATAATAACCCTAAATGTAAATGGATTAAATGCTCCAATCAAAAGGCATAGAGTAGCTGAATGAATACAAAAACATGACCCAACTATATGTTGTCTAAAAGAGACCCACCTCACAACTAAAGACTCACAGGATGAGAGTGAAGGGATGGGAAAAATTTTTCCATGCAAATGAAACAGAAAAAAAAAGCTGGAGTAGCAATACTCATATCTGACAAAATAGACTTCAAAATGAAGGCCATCACAAGAGACAACAAAGGTCACTACATAATACTAAAGGAATCGATCCAAAAAGAGGATATAACTGTGGTAAACATATATGCACCCAATATAGGAGCACCTAAATAAATAAACTTTTAGAGGACTTTAAGGGAGAGGTCAACAACAATACAGTCATAGTAGGGGACTTTAACATTCTGCTGACTTCACTGGACAGATCTTCCAGACAAAAACTTAACAAGGAAACAGTGACTCTAAAGGCTACACTAGATCAGACGGATTTAATTGACATTTATAGAACATGTTAACTCAAAGCAACAGAATATACATTCTTCTCAAGTGCGCATGGATCATTCACAAAGATAGATCACATGTTAGGACTCAAAACAAGTCTCTGAAAGTTCAAGATGATTAAAATCATATCAAGCATCTTCTCAAATCACAGTGGAGTGAATTTAGAAATCAACTATAGTAAAAACACCCCACGAGTTTTACCAAACATTCAAGGAAGAACTAAAACCTATCCTCCTCAGACTATTCCAAAAAATTCAAGAGGAAGGAGCACTTCCAAGCTCATCCTATGAAGCTAGCATCACCTTAATACCAAAACCAGATAAAGACAACACAATGAAAGAGAATTACCAATATCCCTCATGAACATAGATGGCAAAATCTTCAACAAAATTCTAGCAAATCAGAACCAGCAGTACATCAGAAAGGTCATACACCATGATCAAGTAGGTTTTATCCTGGGGATGCAAGGATGGTACAATATCCGCAAATCAATAAACATGATACATCACATAAATGAGAGAGAAAAATCACAGTCATATCGATTGATGCAGAAAAAGCATTTGACAAAATCCAGCACCCTTTCCTAATAAAAACTTTCAGCAAGGTGGGAATAGAAGGATCATACCTCAACATAATAAAAGCCATATATGACAAACCCACAGCCAACACTGTACTCAATGGGCAAAAACTAAAACCATTTCCCCTAAGATCAGGAACAAGACAGGGATGCCCACTCTCACCACTCCTATTCGATATAGTACTGGAGGTACTAGTCATTGCGAATAGACAAGAAGAAGAAATAAAAGGCATCTAAATTGGAAAAGAAGAAGTAAAACTGTCCTTATTCGCAGATGACATGATACTGTACATAGAAAACCCTAAAGACTCCATCAAAAAGTATTAGACTTAATAAATGAATTCAGCAATGTAGCA
>NW_005356635.1:5319628-5326107 GCF_000412655.1 Myotis brandtii
TATCATCAACAAATCAACAAATGACAAATGCTGGAGAGAATGCGGAGAAAAAGGAACCCTCGTGCACTGCTGGTGGGTCTGCAGACTGGTGCAGCCACTGTGGAGAACAGTATGCAGTTTCCTCAAAAAACTAACAATAGAACTTCCATTTGACCCAGTGATCCCACTCCTAGGAATATATCCCAAGAAACCAGAAACAACAATCAGAAAGGATATATGCACCCCTATGTTCATAGCAGCACAATTTACAATAGCTAAGATTTGGAATCAGCTAAGTGCCCATCAGCAGATGAGTGGATTAAAAATCTTTAGCACATCTACACAATGGAATACTATGCTGCTGTAAAAAGGAAGGAACTCCTACCATTTGCATCAGCATGGATGGAGCTGGAGAGCATTATGCTAAGTGAAATAAGTCAGTCAGAGAAAGATAAATATCACATGATCTCATTCATTTCTGGATTATAATGAACAACATAAACCGATGAACAAAAATAGATCCAGAGACAGAGAAGCATTGATCAGATGCTCAAACCTCCTCAGAGGGAAGGCAGGGGAGGGTGGGGCTAAGTGGGAGAGATCAACCAAAGGACTTGTATGCATGCATATAAGCATAACCAATGGATACAAACACCACCGGAGGGTGAGGGCATGAGTGGGGGGATGGGGGGACAATGGGGGGATAAGGACACATTTGTAATACCTTCATCAATAAAGGAAAAAAAACAAAAAATAAACACCCCAAAACATTCAAACACACGGAGGCTAAGTAGCATGTTATTAAACAATCAATGGGCTACCAACAAGATAAAAAAAAGAAATAAAAACTTCCTGGAAACCAATGAAAATGAACACACAGCAACCCACAATTTCTGGGACACAGCAAAACAAGGGAAGGGGAGGGGAGGGGAGGGAAGGGGAGGGAAGGGAAAAGAAAAGAAAAGAAAAATCAGCAATAAACTATTTAACTCTACAACTTAAATGACTAGAAAGAGAACAAAAAGAAAAACCCAAAGTAAGTAGAAGGAAAGAAATAATAAAGATTAGAGCAGAAATAAATAACATAGAGACTAAAAAATCAATGAAACCAAGAGCTGGTTCTTTGAAAGGATAAACAAAACTGATAAACCATTAGCCAGACTCATCAAGAAACAAAGAGATAGGACCCAAATAAATAAAAATAATGGTAAAAAAACACACAAAGAAATAGACTATGATAATACTAAGCAAAGGAAAAGATGGTATATATAATTTAAGACAAAAATCATTAGGAAACAATCCTGAATATGATAAAAAGGACATTCCATGTTGAAAATGACAAAATTACAAGAGATATACACAAATTCACAAGCTCAGTAATTTATAGCTTAAGCAGACAAAAAATTTAGACTACAGTCCTATGCTGCCCAATATGGTAGCCAATGACATATATGGTTCTGAGCATTTGAAATGTAACTAGTCTCAATTGAGATTTTCTATAAAAGTATAAAATACACACCAGATGGCAAAGACTGTATTAATAAAAAATGTAAAACAGATTTTATAATTATTTCTATTAATTGACTGTTGGAATACATTTTAGCTTTATTAGATTAAATATATAATTTAAATTAATCTCACCTGTTTCCTTGAATCATTTTTAATTTGGCATTTAAATTATATTAATGACTTGGGGTGGTGAACACACAATACAATACACAGATAATAGATTACAGAATTGTACACCTGAAACCAATAATTATTTTAACCAATGTCACCCCAATAAATTCAATAGAAAAGTAAAGATAAATAAATAAATAATAAGTTTCAGCTCCATCATTGTGTAACCACAGGTAAGGTACTTAATCCCTTTGAAGCTCAGTTCCTCACCTTAGGGTCATAATAAAGACAAAATGAGATAGCATATGGCCCTGACTGGGTGGGTCAGTGGGATGGAGTGTCACCCCATACACCAAAAGGTTGCAGGTTTGATTCTGGGTCAGGGCATATATCTAGGTTGCAGGTTCCATCCCGGTAGGGGCGAGTACGGGAGGAACTGATCAATGTTTCTCTCCCTTTCTCTTTCTTCCTCTCTCTCTCTCTCTCTCTCTCTCTCTCACTCCTCTCTCTCAAATTGATAAAAGCATATCCCCAGGTGAGGATCAAAAAATAAAATAATGAGATAACATATGAATGTTATTGGTTATATAAAATGTACAATAAGTGTTAGTTTTCTGCCAAATAAATAAATAAATAAATAAATAAAATTATAACGTATGTGTCTCACAACATTGTTCTATTGCCTACCACTGCTTTAGAAAATAGAAGAGTGCAAAAAACTATAGACAGTTGTGATGACTATATAATTCTGTGAGTATACTAAAAACCATTGAACTGTGCACTTTAAGTGGGTCCATTTTATGTTATTCTAGAGGCCCGGTGCACAAAATTTGTGCATGGGGGTGGGGGGATCCCTCAACCCCGCCTGCACCCTCTGCAATTTGGGATCCCTACACCTTTTTCTTACCTAGCTAACCTCTTCACATTTAAAAAAATTAACTGAAATACCACCTACTCTAGGAAATCCTCTTTGAACAAATCTCTTTACAATCTGTATTAAGTATTTTCATAGTATATCATTCTTTTTCTTTAATAGCAACTTAGAGTGGATGCAATGTGCTTCTCATTCTTTCATCTGAATTTTTTCTTCTTGCTCTTGTAATAGCAAAGCTTATCCAATTTACATTTGCCCTTCAAGGGCTTATATTTGGTTCACTTTCTAGTTGGCTCCCTGCTTTTTTTTTTTTTAAGCAATAAATTTGGGTTGTGATAGTAAGCCTCACTTGTAATCAAGCCTGTAGGTCTCCCTATCTGAATATTGCTATAATACCTATCACTTTAGCATACCAGAGATTGTGTTCATTTATAGAAAATAACAATAAATGTCACCTGATCATTTGCTCTTCTAGTAATATTTTATAGTAAGATGTATTATTCTAGTAATTTAACTATTACACAACTGAGGTGTGCAGAAATAAATCACATTGAACAATAATGAATGACTCAAATATCAAAGCATAGTACACTTAGGGTCTCCCTTGTCCTGTGCCTAAGATATCATAGCATATTACACAGTTCACATGGAACTCAGTTTCCTTTAAAATAGGAAGGGATCCTATACTCATGAAGCAGCTACTTCCACACATTTTTTTTAATTTAATTCACAGCACATACTCTTTGTACTATTTGTTGGAAAATCATCCTAGCAATTGCCTCTGTTCCTCTCTGTATTGTTGCCTTACATTCTGATGTCATTACTGCACTTTTATCATCCACTCGCTCTAATAAGATTGTGAATTATTTAAGGGCAGAGATCATGACTTGAGCTTGTGTGTTCCCTGTCATGGTGCTTAGATAAATACTCAAATGCCATCCAGTCCAAATGACTGTGATGAAAGAGGCCCGCCATTGCTGGAGACCTCTGATTTTTATTTAAGGGGCCTCACTTTTTCTGCGCCTTTACGGAGGGGTGAGTAGTGGCTGAGGGAATTTGAGGAAACCCAGACAAAATTCTCCTCCTAAAAGATTTTGCTAAGCTGGCGCCTGGGACCACCGGGAATTTGTTCAATTAAAACCTGGACACACAGCAATAACAAAGGCACTGGTCTCCTCCTAATGCCTAGGGATCAAACCACAGCTTGCAGGAACTCACCCCGGCAGTCAGGACCGGGCGCTGGGTGGACCTGGGATGGTGCTCCTAACTCTGGGGAGAGGGAGACTTCCTGTGGCTGCAGGCTAGAGGCCCCGGGCTCTGCGCCACCCACCCGAACAGGTCCATAGCGCAGGCTGGTCAGCAGAACGGCTGCTTCGCCTGGGATCGCGGGTAGGCGTGGTCTGTTCTGTTCGCCCCATGATCGTTCACAGGGAGGCCTGTTCTGTTCGCCCTGTGAGCGATCGGTGGAGGCCTGGCCTGTTCTGTTCGCCCTGCGAGCAATTGGGGGAGGCCTGGCCTGTTCACCCTGTCAGCGATGGCAGGGAGGCCTGTTCTGTTCGCCTTGCGAGCGATCGAGGGGAGGCCTGTTCTGTTCGCCCCGTGATGGGCGCTGGGCTGGGGGGCGTGGACCCAGGCCGCCGCTTGGTGCCTGCACACGCGCAAGAGGCCACAGGCGGGAACATCCGCTTGGCGCCTGCGCCCATAGGCCCGGAGTGGCCAGGGGCATCCTGGGACCCTGGCTGCTCAGGGCCTATGAGTAGGCCTACAGGCTAGGAGCAGCCTGGGTCCCGAGGATGTTCCCAGGACCCAGGCCTCTTGGCGCCTGCATATGCAAAATAACCCACCATCTTTGTTGGGTTCATTTGCATACTCTCCTGATTGGCTGGTGAGTGTAGCGGAGGGACGGTCAATTTACATGTTTCTCTTTTATTATATAGGATGAATTATACAGGGTGGGGAAAAAGTAGATTTACAGTTGTGAGTTTATTCTTGTATTATTATTTATTAATTATTATTATTCGTTATTGCTAAAGTAATTGTTACCCAAACAGAATACAAGAAAACAAATAATGATGCTAAGAGCAGAAATAAGAAATTCAAGAAATAAATAAAAACTGAAATGTAAGCTGCTTGACATCAGGGATTTTTAACTATTTTGTTCAATGATGAATCCTCAGACCCTAAGTTCATCCGAGGTGCAAAATAAATATTGGTTGAATGAAAGGGAAAAAAACAACAACCTCAAAGTCTACTTCTTTGAAAGGCAAAACAGATAAACTGACAATATTGTTCAAGGTACAGATGGCTATGAAGAGAACTCATTCCACATGTAGTAGAATTTCTCTTTAAATTGCTATATGAATACTAGAGGCCTGGTGCATGAGATTCGTGCACTGGGGCAGGTCCCTCAGCCCGGCCTGTGCCCTCTTGCAGTCCAGGACCCCTCGGGCAGTCCAGAGCCCCTCACTCCTTACCGCCCGCCTGCAGCAGAGGCAGGAAAGGCTCCCACCACTGCTGATGCACTCAGCAGCCATGAGCCTGGCCTGTGGCTGAGCAGCGCTCCCCCTGTGGGAGCGCACTGACCACCAGGGGGCAGCTTCTGCATTGAGCATCTGGCTCCTGATGGTCAGTGTGTGTCATAGCAACTGGTCGTTCCGCCATTAGGTTGATTATGCTTTTACTAGAGGCCTGGTGCACACAGGGGACGGAGGTGTCCCTCAGCTGGGCCTCTTGCAATCCAGGACCCCTCAGGGGAAATCGAGCCTGCCTGCCTGATAGCCCCTAATTGCTCGCCTGCCTGCCTGACTGCCTCTAACTGCTCGCCTGCCTGCCTGATCGCCCCTAATTGCCTCTGCCTCGGTCCCCGCCATGGCGGCTTCGTCCGGAAGGACATCTGGAAGGTCGTTCAGCTGTCCGGTCTAATTAGCATATTATGCTTTTATTATTATAGATTATACAGGATATTAATATTATAAATCAATTTTGCCTCTATATTTGATAGCAGACAAAACATGTAATTTCTTAGAAATATAATTTAGTATGAAGAAGTAGACAACCATCTACCAGTAAATGTCCAGGTAACTATGATAAAGGTCAGTAGATTCTAGATGATTTTATTGGCAACCTTCACCAAAAAATCAAGTAACAGATCATTCCAATTTCAGAAAAATATACTTTAGAAAATGGAAAATAAGAGAAGGCTTCAATTTTATAGGGCTAACTTTGTGTCCAGTTATTTTTATATTATTTAAAACATAGTAAAATATACATAAAATTTACTGTTCTATCCATTTTTAAGTGTACAGTTCTATGGCAGTAAGTATACTCAAACTGTGCTACAATCACCACTATCCATCCATAAAACTATTTTTCATTTTGCAAAATTAAAACTCTGTACCCATTAAACAATAATTCCCCATTCTCCCTTTCCTATAGCTCCCAGGAGCTACCATTCTACTTTCAGTCTGTGAATCTGACTACCCTAGGTACCACATATAGAATCATACAATATTTGTCCCCTTGTTACTGGCCTATTCACTTGGCATAATGCCCTCTAGGTTCATCCATGTTGTAGCATGTGTCAGAACTTCCTTCCTTAAGGTTGAATAATATTCCACTGTATATACATATCACATTTTGTGAACAATTGGATTATCTATTGCAAATAGTGTTGCTATGAACATAGTTTCAACTCCCTACTTTGAATTCTTTTGGGTATATTTCCAAAAGTGGAATTACTGGATCATATGGTAATTTATGTTTAAATTTTTGAAGAATTGTTGTAGTGGCTGTTCCATTTAACATTCCTATCAACAGTACTCAAGGGATTGTCTACTTCTGATGCCAAGATTCTTTTTTTTTTTATTTTAATTTTAATTAAATCTTTATTGTTCAGATTATTACATTAGTTACTCTTTTTTCCCACCATAACTCCCCTCCACACAGTTCCCACCCCACCCTCCGCCCTCACTCCCCACCCACTGTCCTCATCCATAGGTGCACGATT
>NW_005356635.1:5327933-5340728 GCF_000412655.1 Myotis brandtii
CTCTTTCCTCCTAGTTGTAGAACTTCCACTCAGCCAGCCTTCCTGTGGTTCTGGATGATGTCCGTTCCGTCTTTTAGTTGTATTTTTGAAGTGGTTGTTTGAGGCAGCAAACTCCGGTGTTTACCTATGCCGCCATCTTGGTTTCTCCTCCCAAGATTCTTATAGCTTGATAAAACTAAAACTTTCTCTTACCAAGACATTCAGATGGCTAATGTTTTATTTAGGATTATGTGCAAATGTAAAACTGACTAGCCCATATTATAAATCTGAATAATCTAAATGCAAAGACAAAATTTACACATCATGATCAAATAGTTTATCTCAAAAATACAGGATTTTTAAAATTTATAAAACATATTCATGTAATCCAACTTAACACCTTGCTGACCGGCTATTTCAAGACAGAACTCACCCATGCACCCAGCTACTTTTCCATACTTGAATATTAAATGAAAGTATCTAAATAAACTCAAATGTACTTTATTTTGTCATATCTTACATTTATATTACTATATGTCAAAATTAATAAATTGCATATATTTTTATATTTCATTCTTTTAAATATTTTTTAGTGTGATATATCATATAACATGTATCTACATGCAATGGTACTAAACAAGTTTTACATACATATCGTATTTTACTATTCTTTCCAAGAACATACTTTTACACATCCTAGTGGAATATTTTTACCACTGAATACTGTTTTTTTGTAAAACATGATTTTTTAATTTTCCTGATAATCCGAAGGGTGAATCTTTATTTGAAAACAGTCTAGAGTGCTCTTTTAAAACTCTACATTGCTTTCAGACCCTAAAATTACTTACATTAATGTAAGTGGAAACACAAGTTAACTTGTGACGGGTCAGCAAGGTGTTAATAAAGAGAGAAAACCAATGATCATTACAACAGACAGAAGACATAATTCAGCACCCATTCATTATTTTCTTAAAAAGCAAATAAAAATTTGGTTTATTTCTAATCCTTACACTGCGTTTTTTGTTGTTTTCTTTTTCATGTTTTGCCAGAAAATATAATGCAATGCTAACAGAAGGTACAACAACAGGCAACCTTTTTTTGTTCCTGACTTTCAAGGAAAGGTTTCTAATAATTCACCATTTAATAATGTTTATTTACAGTTTTTAGTCAATAATCTTTATTAGCTTAAGGATATGTGCTTCTATTCCCAGTTTACCAAGAGTATTTTTTATTTGTTTGTTGTTCTAACATTCTATACCTCATTGTTTCTACACTGAAAACCCAAGAGAATCAACAAATTCAAATTAACAGAACAGGAGAATTCAGCAAGTTTACAGATATAAAATTACTGTATTAAAATCAATAATGGCCACTGTCCAAATCACAGTTTCTAAATAAAACTCTTCAATAAAAGAAACCAAGGCTCCTTGGATAAATGTCTGATTCTAGGGCTGGGATAAGAAAAAGGTAAGATGAGCCTTAAGCTTCTTATAGTATTAGACAGTAAAGAAGTACTTTAAAAAAAAAAAAAAAAAGGATGGGTTAAATCAAAGGCACACGGAAGTAAGCCTAGCACAGTTCCCAATGGCCAAAGCTCAAATAATTTAGACAACAAAAATAAATAATATAGTATTTTACCCAAAGTGTAAAATAAACATACGTGAGTACTTATTAATGTAAATAAATGAGTGAATAAATAAATGAACAGATAAACAAATAAATAACCCAAAAGAGACAGATCTTCCTTACAAAATAATTCTAAGTAATATATGTAGATTCTCCCTACTACCCCCATGAAATAAAGCCTAATTCCTGTCCCTTTCCACCTTTAGGGTTGGGCTATACTTTGTGCCTCATTTCCAAAGGTAGAACAGAATAAAGAGAAAAATAATAACTTTACATTTGAGAAACCTAGCAAACATTACCTTAACCAAGGGAGGAAGGTTTAGCATCATCAGTGATGTTATGCAGCGATCACATACCCCTGACATGATATGATGAAAAGGGCATTCCAACTCTGATAGAAAATATCAGATTGAGGGACATTCTACAGGATACCTGGCCAGGGCTCCTTAAGAATGTCAAGGTCATGAAAAATAAGGAAAGACTGTCATAGATCAGAGGAGAATGGGAAGATGTGATAACTAAATACAATGGGGTACTCTGGATTGGGTATATTTATGGAAAAACTGGTAAAATCCATACAAAGTCTGGGGTTTAGTTACTGGTAATGTAGCAATGTCAGTTTCTTAGTTTTGACAAATGTACCATTATAATGTAAAATGTTAACAAGAGGAGAAAGTAGATGAGAAATGAACAGGAGCTCTCTTCTTTGTGATTTTTCTGTAAATCTTATTGTTATTCCAAAATTAAGTTTATTGTAAAAAATCAATAATGTCCTTAGAGCTTAGTAATAACTAATTAGAAAATGCAATTTCAAAAAAGTCTAACAAAAGACCTGCAAAATATTTACAGAAAAATGTTAAACTGATAGATATGAAAGACCTAAATAATTAAAAAGAAATACCATAGCAGCATAAGAAGACTAAACATTTCAAAGATGCCATTTAATTTTTAAATTAATGTATAAACAAAATACAATACTAAACTCATTGGATGTTGATATAAACATTCTTTATCAAAAAAACGTTAGAACAGTGGGATTGTTTTATATTTTTGCAAGTCTCTTTTAATATCTATTTTGGTAGAATACCGAGGGATTCTCATATCTGCTTTTGCCTTCAATTTGTTTTCATAAGACATACCATATAGCCTCTAGAAACCTCCTCTATAAACCCTGAGAGACTGACAGTGATAAAAGCAAAAATATTTTAGTATTATTATGAAAATGATTTTGACCCTGAAGACCCACTAAGAGCCCTGAAGCCATCCTTTGGTAACCAATGTTTTGGTGGTTACCTCAAGCCCTCATACTATTCGTTATTTACATTTTATATAAAAATTTTCAAACATAGAGAAAAACTTAAAGAATTTTTATAAATAAATAACCATATGGCCACTACCTAGATTCTACAACAAATATTTTACTATGCTACTTTTTATCACATATCTATCCATCCCTCTATCTATCCATCAATAAATCCTTTTTTCTATTAATTTTTTACAAAGTAGATTGCAGGTATGAGTATACTTCTCCCAAATTACTTCACCATGTATATCATTACTTAGAAATTAATTTTTCTAAAAAAATTCTCTTTTCTTTTGAGGTAAAATTTACATACAATGAAATGCACAAAATTTAACTATATAATTTGGTGAATCAGGCATTAGTACAACCCAAACTTCTCTTGAGAATCAGAACATGACTCACACCCCAGAAAGTTCCTTCATAGGTGTCCCAGTAAATCCCTCGCCCCTCCCTAACCCTTCAGAAGCAATCACTGTTCTGATTTTTTCTACCAAAATTATCGTTCCTTTTCCAGAACCAGTTATACAAATGGACTCACACAATACATACTTTTTAAAGCAAGGCTTCTATTACTCAATATAGTGTAATTTAGACCATCTATATTATTTTTTTTTAAAGCATTTAAAATAATTTTACCTACCATGAAAATGACTATTAAGATGAGACAGATGCCCACTATGATAAGGAAGGGAATTAGGTAGTATTCCAGAGGAAGACTAAATTCTGGAACTAAGATAATGTGGCCCCTGGAAGAAAAGAGAATTAATACATGAGAAATATTAACAGTTGCCAAATTATGATATTAATCAAAACCAAGGAAGATATTTTTTAAAGCATTTGGATATTACAATTAAATTCACTGGACACATCTCATTTTCTAATATATAATTTCCAATAACTTAAGGGATGATTTTTCCATTTTTAAATCTATTTCACACATTTGGTCAAAATAATGTCAATATAATTAAAAGAAGCTTTTAGACTGTGTAGGGGAAATCAGCCAATCAATATTTACTGTTCTCCATCTTGAAAACATGTTATATACTGAATTTAGTAACCTAGCAAAAGTATGAATATTTTACATGCAAAATCAACATTAAAATAATGGCAATATCTGAGGTAGTATGTCAAGCACAAACTCCCACTCCAAACAAATTATTGTCCTATGGAGAAATTCTGAAGCCATCAATGGTGAAAATACACTCCCTCCTCCCTCTATGCTTTTGTGAACTTGTTACACCAGAGGCAAATGATACAGTCCTGCACTCTACATTATCTGTGAGATATGGAATGGAAAACTGGTAAAGGAATTCAAAGGAGTTTTAGCTTCCTCTCTGTTCTCCATCTTCTCCACTGCTTAACTGGGGGGGAAAAAACACAACTTCATGAATATGTATGTTGTCAGGGGAAGGGTGGAGAATGCACATACCTTATATGCTCTATTCCCCCTTGTTATGAACATGTTGTAGTTACTGTAATAATTACTATTATAAAAATTAGTAGGTACTCATGAAATGAAACTGTGATCAGAGTTGGCATACTATTTGTGTTGCGTGAGCAAATTTTGCACAACACCAAAATCCTGCATTAGAAAATATCCTCAGTCTATTGTACTCCTGTGCTATTGTAACATGGTGCCAGCAACACTACTTTGTTACCCACTGCTGGGTGATTTTTATAGGTAGTGAGGCCAGGTACTTCATAAATCAAGGATTAAATGCAAAACAAAAATTCTCAATTTGATAAAAGAAAATTAAAATAGATTGACTTTTCCCCCCATACAGAGATGCTTAGGACACCATAATACTTAAGAAAAATAACATGAAAGCAAATTATTTCTATTCTAAAGCAATTTTTAAGTCTTTAAACTATTATTTTTATACTCACATCCAAGACACTCTATCAAGCTTCACCAGAAACAAAAACAAACAGAAGCGATAATATCAGAAATTTCGCCCCAATAACTTAAATATTCTCCAAAAACTACTAAGACTGCTAGAATAAAAACAGCTTTTTATTTCAATAATTTTCCAACAGAACACGGATGACAAAATAATGACATGCATTTTTTATGTCTTTACATAAAAAACTGACATGACTGATGGATCAGAAGTGTAAGAAAGAGACAAGCAGGGACTGAGCTGCTCTATTTGATACCATCTCTTTCGCATGAGGTCAGCTCTGTAAGTAATGTCCTTGTTCTTGGCATAAGCCTTCTGGAACCAACCAAGCCAGAGCTGAGATGTGGTGACAGCAGCGCCATTTAGGTACAAGAGCCTGTCCATGAGGTGATGATTCTGGGCACACCTCCCTACTCTCACCCCCACCAACCTGCTATAAATTAACACCATTAGGCTTTAGAAACCAGACTACTGCATATCCTAACTTCAACCCATCACAGCATCTAAATATATCAGCAATAGCAAAGCTTACATTCTTATATTCTGTTATTTCTTCTTTAATATTAATAATTACAGCCTGAATTAGATAAACACTGTCCTATGAGACAAGTCCCAGAGTTGCTCAGAAATGAATGGAACTGCTAGGTGACAAGAAGTAAGCTAAATGAACAAAGCAGGAAGACCCAGTGAACAAGAAATTCAGAAACTATATTGGAAAGTTCCCGTGTGTGTAACCACAGAAACAGAAAGATTCTAGAATTTTCTAGTGTTAAGATTCATAGGTCTGTGTTCTAAATCTAATGTTCTATAACATGTCGTATTAATGCTTGCCTGTTATATCTCAAAACATTTTAGTTTACTATCAAGATATACTGTAAGACGGAGATTTAAAATGGCAGCGAAGTAAGTGGATGCTACACTGACACACTCCCAGGACCAAACTGGAATTACAACTAAAATACAAACATCCTGAAAAATCAACTGAAGACTAGCTGGAGAGAATACTGATAACCAAGGACATAAAGCGGAGATCACATAGAGATTTGTAGGGAGGACGGAGGTGCAAACAGGCGGCCAGGCTCCCACAGACAGCAATTAAAGTTCAGGAGAGATATCTCAGCTGTGGGGGTTGCCACTGAGAACTTTGGGATGTAATCCCCAAGCACGGGCCCCCAGGAGAGAGTGCCAGAACTGAGAAAGGGGCCCACATAACTCTGGCTGTGAAAAGCAGCAGGGTTGTTGCCTGCCAGGGAGAGATGGCTGGAATGCAGGCACCCTCTTAAAGGGCCAGTGCACAAAATTCCATGTGCAGCCATTCACCTTTGGCTCTGGCAAAGGAAGGGCAGAATGGACTGGAGCTGTTTGAGCAGAAGCCAGGGTTGGGGCTCTGGAGTTAGAGCTCAAAAGACAGACACCCCGGTTTCCTATGCTGAGACATTCCCTCATACTGTGAAGATCATCTTTCTTAGAAAGACATTTGCTATACAGGTGATTTTTTGCCTAGGAGGAAGACCACTGACCCACCCTATTGGAAAACAAATTCCCCCACAGTGTGGAATTTATAAGGCCCATTAAGAGACAAAAAATAACAGTTAGCCTCCAGGCAGAAGAAACTGCCCCACCCTATTGGAAAAACTCACCACACCTGTGGATGAGAGTGCTTCAAGGCTACTCAAGATAGAATCCAATCAGTCTACAGACAGTGGCAGTCTGTAGAGGCTTTGATTCCTTGCCTGATCTAATTATTCATAAAGAGCGTTGGACACTGCACTGCACTAAAGATTGAGAGGTGTACAAGATCTACCTGATACATAGTCACAAACCCAAACAGGCAGCCAAAATGAGGAAACAAAAAAAATAACCCCCTAATGAAAGAACAAAAGAATTCTCCAGAAAAAGAGATAAAATGGAGATAAGAAATTTATCTGATATAGAGTTCAGAATAATGATGGTAAAGATGCTCATGAAAAAAGATATAGTAACTATGAAAAAAGAACAGTCAGAAATAAAGGATTAAATAGCACTAATAAGAAAAACATTGGAGAGAATACACAGCAGATTAGAGGAAGCTGAGAATCATATCAGTGAGTTAAAAGACAGAGTAGAAAAAAATCACTCAATCAGAGAACCAAAAAGAAAAAACAATTAAAAACAGGAGGACAGCTTAAGGGAAACATAACAATATTCACATAATAGATGTGCAAAAAGAGGCAGAAAAGGAAAAATGGATAGAGAACTTGTTTGAAGAAATAATGGTAGAAAATTTCCCTAAGCCCATGAAAAAAAAAAGTCACACAAGTTCAGGGGCACAGAGAACCCCAAGCAAGAAGAACTCAAAAAGGCCCACAGCCAGACACATCATAATTAAAATGCCAAAAGTTAAAGACAAAGAGATAATCTTAAAGGCAGCAAGAGAAAAGCAAACTGTTACCTACAAAGGAACTCCCATAAAGCTGACAACTGACTTCTCATCAGAAACTCTACAGGTCAGAAAGGAATGGCATAAAGTACTCAAGGTAATAGAAAGCAAGGATCTGAAACCAAGATTACTATATCCAACAAGGCTCTCATTCAGAATAGATGGTGAAATAAAGAGGTTCTCAGAAAACAAAACAAAACAAAATACAAAACAAAACAAAAAGGCTAAAGGAGTACATCACCAGGAAGCCAGCATTACAAGGAATGCTAAAGGGATGGCTATAATGAAAGAAGAAACAAAGAGAGAAACCTAGGCATACAGAATTAAAATGGAAGTATATAAGTATCAACATAAACTGATGAACAAAAACAGATCCAGAGACAGAGAAGCATCGATCAGACTGTCAAATCTCAGAGGGAAGGTGGGGGTGAGGGGGAGAGATCAACCAAAGAACTTGTATGCATGAATATAAGCCTAACCAATGGACACAGACACCAGGGGGTGAGGGCATGAGTGGCGGGGTAAAAAAAATAAAATAAAATAATAATTGTAAATGTAAATGGATTAAATGCTCCAATCAAAAGACATAGGGTAGCTAAATGGATACAAAAACATGACCCAACTATATGCTTTCTACAAGAGACCCACCTCACAACTAAAGACTCATACAGGATGAGAGTGAAAGACATAGAAAAAAAAATTCCATGCAAATGGAAAAGAAAGAGAAGCTGGAATAGCAATACTCATATCCAACAAAATAGACTTCAAAACGGACAACAAAAATCACTATATAATACTAAAGGGATTGATCCCACAAGAGGATATAACCCTGGTAAAATATATGCACCCAATATAGGAGCACCTAAATATATAAAAAAAAATTCTAGAGGACTTTTAAGTGAGAGATCAACAATAATAGTGTCAGAGTAGGGGATTTTAACACCCTGCTGACTTCACTGGAAAGATCTTCCAGACAAAATATTAACAAGGAAACAGTGACTCTAAAGGACAGATGGATTTAACTGACATTTATAGAACATTTCACCCCAAAGCTGCAGAATATACATTCTTCTCAAGTACACAAAGATCATTTACAAAGATAGAAGACATGTTAGGAACCAAAGAACTTGCAAGTTCAAGAAATTGAAATCATGTTAAGCATCTTCTCAGATAACAGTGGAATGAAATTAGAAATCAACTACAGTAAAAACACCCCCAAAACATTCAAACATATGGAGGCAAAATATAATGTTATTATACAATGAATGGGTTACCAATTAGATCAAGAAAGAAATCAAAACCTTCCTGGAAACCAATGAAAATGAACACACAACAACTTAAAATCTCTGGGACACAGCAAACCTACCTCAAAAAAAAACAAGAAAAATTAATAGCAAACTATTTAACCCTACAACTTAAAGAATTAGAAAAAGAACAAAAGAAAAGCCCAAAGTAAGTAGAAGGAAGGATATAATAAAGACTAGAGCATAAATAAATGACAGAGACTAAAAATAATCTACACTAATAAAAGAGAAACATGCAAATTAACCATCACTCCACCACTCCACTACACCCACCAGCCAATCAGAGAGACTATGCAAATTAACCCAACAAAGATGGCATATGCAGGCATGGAGCGAATACTGAAGACGACTGGAGATGGCAGCAGCCATGGAGCTGGAGCGAGCAGGAGGCTCGGGTTGCTCCCGGCTACGGAGGAAGCCAAGTTTCCCGCCGGCCCTGGGCTCCGCTCAAGGAGGGGCTAGGGGCCTGGGTCACCAGGGGTGACCCAGGATTCCAGCCTGCCCTGGGCTCCGCTCGAAGAGCTGGAAAAAGAAATGAGGGACTGGGAGCAGCCGGAGCAGAGAAGCCAAGCCTCGCTGCTGAGGCCGGACCAAAGGCCTGGGTCCCGGGTGCCAGAGGAAAACCGGTGCCAGCAGCCAGGGGAAGGAAGGCCTATTGCGCGAATCTTCGTGCAACAGGCCACTAGTAATAATAATAATACCCCCAAAAAATCAATGAACCCAAGAGCTGGTTCTTTGAAAGGATAAACAAGATTGATGAACCATTAGCCAGACCAGTCAAGAAACAAAGAGAGAGTACCCAAATAAATAACATCAGAAACAAATGCAATGAAGTAACCACTGACACCACAAAAATACAGAGGATTTAAGAAAATACTATGAAAAACTATATGCCAACAAGCTGAACAATGTGGGTGAAATGGAGAAATTCCTAGGAAAATACAATTTACAAAACCAAATCAGGAAGAATCAGAAAACCTAAATAGGCCAACAACTGATGAAATTGAAACAATAATAAAAGAACTAGCAAACAAAAGCCCAGGTCCAAGTGGCTTCACAGGGGAGTTTTACCAAACATTCAAAGAAGAACTAACACTTATACTCCTCAAACTATATAAAAAATTCCAGGAGGAAAGAACACGTCCAAGCTGGTTTTATGAGGCCAGTATTATCTTAATTCCAAAATCAAATAAAAACACTACAAAAAAAGAGAATTACAGGGCAATATCCCTGATGAACGTAGACACTAAAATCCTCAACAAAATATTAGCAAATGAGATCAAGCAATATATTAAAAAAATCATACCCCATGACAATGTTGGATTTATTCCAGGGATGCAAGGATGGTACAATATTTGCAAATCAATAGACATGATACATCACATAAATTGCAAGACAAAAATCACATGATCATATAAATAGACACAGAAAAAGCATCTGACAAAATCCAGCACCATTTTTGATAAAAATTTTCAGCAAAGTGGAATAGAGGGAGCATATCTCAACATGATAAAGGGCATATATGACAAACCGACAGCCAACATCATACTGAAAGAACAAAAACTAATACCTCTTCCCCGAAGAACAGGAACAAGACAGAGATGTCTACTTTCCCCACTCTTGTTCAACATAGTACTGGAAGTCCTAGCCATATGACCAGACAAGAAGAAATAAAGGGCATCCAAATTGGAAAGGAGGAAGTACAAGTCTCATTATTCACAGATGACATGATATTGTACATAGAAAACCCTAAAGACTCCACCAAAAAACTACTAGATTTAATTTGCATTGTAGCAGGATACAAAATCAACACCCCAAAATCAATGGCTTTTTTATACAACAATAATGAATTCTCAGAAAGAGAAACCAAACAAATAATCCCATTCACTATTGCAACAAAAAAAATTAAGATACTTAGGAATAAACTTAACCAAGGAGGTAAAAGACCTGTACTCCGAAAACCCCAGAAAATTGAAAAAAGAGATAAGAGAAAGATATAACCAAGTGGAAGAATATACCATGATCATGGATTGGTAGAAATCAACATCATTAAAATGTCCATACTACCCAAGGCAATCTACAGACTCAATGCAATCCCTATTAAAATACCAACAGCACATTTCACAGATCTAGAGCAAATTTATATGGAACTGTAAGGCCTTGTCTAGAGTACGCTGGATATCCAAGGCCACTCAGAGAATGGGAATCTTAAAGTATTCAAGGCTAAGATAGTATACACAGGTGCAACGACACAGTAATCTCAAGTTACACTGCGCAAATGTGCCCTTCTATAACCCAAATGATTGATGTCACCATTTGGCAGAAAGCCTCTTTTGTCTAAGTAGCACTAAAGTATGTTACTGATACTGCTATAATGAGTGAGCTTAGATGTGCCTACTATGAGAGGCTGTAGGTCCAGAGGCAGTGTGCGGCTGCTCAGATAATGGCTGTAGGTACAGAGGCTACTGCTATGTAGAAAAGATGTATTGTTAACTAGCTGGTGTATGGCTGCCTACTGTATGGGACTTTACTTTGAAGAACTGCTTTGTCTAATAGCTCCTTGTTAGCAATGGCTACATGGCCACTAGCTTCTACAATAAAGACTCTTATTTACCCACAACTTCTCATGGCTTCTTCATTTACCACCCAGCATTCAAGGAGGTCCAGCCCTGGCAGAGGGGCTTGGACCCAACAATTGGCATAGTAGGACAGGATCAGGAGCTGTGCTTCCAACAATGACACAACGAGCAGAGAATATAGGAGGAAATGATACAGCAAGCAGGGTTCAAGAAGGAAAGTGCTCTAACAATGGAACCAAAGAAGATACTGAATAGCTGCAGTAATCTTAAGAAAGAACAAAGTTGGAGGAATCACAATACCAGATATCAAGCTACACTACAAAGCCACCGTAATCAAAATAGCCTACAGGCACAAGAAGAGGCATATAGATCAATGGAACAGAAGACCCCAGAAATCGATCCAAGCTATTACACTCAATTAATATTTGACAAAGGAGGCAAGAGCATACAATGGAGTCAAGAGAATTTCTTCAATAAATGTCATTGGGAAAACTGGACAAATACATGCAAAAAAAATGAAACTAGACCACCAACTTATACCATACACAAAAATAAACTCAAAATGATAAGAGACTTAGATGTAAGTTGGGAAACCATAAAAATCTTATAAGAAACCATAGGCAGCAAAATCTCAGACATCTCTTGTTATCAATATGTTTACGGTTACATCTCCTAGGGCAAAGGAAACTAAAAAGAAAATAAACAAATTGGGCTACATCAAAATAAAAAGCTTCTGCACAGCAAAATAAACCATCAACAAAATGAAAAGGGAGCCCACTGTTTGGGAGAACATATTTGGCAATGATACATCTGATAAAGGGTTCATATCCAAAATGTATAAGGAACTCATACAACTTAACAAAAGGAAGACAAACAATCCAATTAAAAAATGGGCAATAGATCTGAATGGACACTTCTCCAAAGTGGACACACAGATGGCCAAGAGACATTTGAAAAAATGCTCAAAATCACTGATCATCAGAGAGATGCAAACTAAAACAATAATGAAGTATCAGCTCACACTTGTTAGAATGGCTACCATCAACAAATCAATAAATGACAAGTGCTGGCGAGCATGTGGAGAAAAGGGAACACTAGTACACTGCTGGTAGGAATGCAGACTGGTACAGCCATTATGGAAAACAGTATGGAGTTTCTTAAAAAATTAAATATGGAACTGCCACTTGACTCAGTGTTCCCACTTCTAGGAATATATCCTGAGAAACCTGAAACACCAATCAGAAAGAATATATGCACCCCTATGTTCATAGCAGCACAATTTACAATAGCTAAGATCTGGAAACAGCCCAAGTGCCCATCAGTAGATGAGTGGATAAAAAAGCTGTGGTACATTTATGCCATGGAGTACTATGCAGCAGTAAAAAAGAATAATCTCTTACCTGTTGAGACATCATGGAGTGATCTGGAGAGTATCATGCTAAGTGAAATAAGTCAGTCAGAGAAAGACAAGTATCACATCATTTCACTCATATATGGAATCTAATTAACAAAATAAACTGATGAATGGAGTAAATCCAGAGACACAGAAGCACTGAACAGAGTGAAGAATCTCAGAGGGAAGGTGGGGGAGGGTGGATGGGCAGAAGGTAATGAACCAAAGATTGTGTATATATGCATAACCCATGCCCACAGACAATAGGGTGGTGAAAGCCTGAGGTGGGGG
>NW_005356635.1:5340911-5343902 GCF_000412655.1 Myotis brandtii
GGGTCAATGGGGGAAAAAAGGGGCCATATGTAATACTTTTAACAATAAAATTTTTTAAAATTTAAATAAATAAATAAAGATATACTGTAAGAATTTTTCAAGGAACTATAATTGATAGAAGATTTTAAGCATCTTAAAAGCCAAATGCACATTCAAGATATACTTTTTCTTAATGAAATTGCTAATGGTGGGAGGGTGACATTGATGGTGATATATGATGGAGAACTACAGCAGAATATTGGTCATCCTGCTTTATTGCTATTTCCTCTGTCTGTCCAATCTCCCACAGCTGAGCCTGCCAATTCATTCCTGTCTCATTCATCTCAGATCAATTTGTATTTGAAAAAAATATTCAAACAGCTTCAGTATCTTACCACACAACCTCCATGTCTGTCCTAAACAGAACACAGTCCATGAGCTCTGCAGCTGAGATTTGCTCAAATACTATCTTATTCTCATTTCAATGATTTCCCAAGTAAATTTCACACCAGGTGTCTCAGCCTAAACTTATAATAATAATCACTCGAATTTCCCAAACCCTCTGCTGATACATGAGATATTGCCTTATTATCTGTTTTCATATCCACCCCCATCATCTTGTTTCAAAGAGCTATAGCCAAACTACTAAGCCCTAATGGATGTGCAACCACACACCAAAGCCATCCTTCCTAGAAACCAACTTTCCAGGCAAGGACCTGTGATCAGCCCAACTGCTCAGCACCCTTAGTATTGCAGATGACTACTTGCCTGAAAATGCCCCTTTCAGACAAAGCTCACAACCTCCTCACCAACATCCAACAATCCCTACTAAACAGGCCCACTGCTCAGTTGTGTCCACACTTTTGGCACACCCTGTTCTGTTGCCAGCACAGTGCTCTGTTTTGCTGAAGAATCCTGAGATGGCACAATAGCAATTTAATTTCGCCAGCATTTACTGAATGTGCTGTCATTGTTCCTGATGCTAGGGACAAAATATGAAAAATTAGAGTCCATAAATACGAGAGAGAAGATGCAGAGTTTAGAGTCAAAAGGAACAGGGTTCTTTATTCTCACCCCTGATTTTCAAAAGAGAAAATAGGTCCATGAAGATTAAATGAATCCCTAAAGGCCATACCCCAACAATATCTCCAGTACATCTTGCTATTCACTAGGATCGAAAATAATTCTTTCCAGTGCCCACAATTATCAAAAGTTGTGTGTCATCCAAGATATTATCTCGCCTATTAAAAAGTTACTAGACGAGTTTAATTTTTAAAAAGACCAAAATAAACAAAGGACATCCTATATAATAGAGGTAATATGCAAATTGACCATCACTCCAACACACAAGCTGGCCACCCCCATGTGGACACAAGATGGCCGCCATAAGATGTCAAGAAATATTTAGAGCAATGAAAAGTAAGGGTCTAAAACCAAGACTACTCTATCCAGCAAGGCTATCATTCAAAATTGAAAGTGAAATAAAGAGCTTCCAAGACAAAAAAAGGCAAAAGGAGTTTATCACCACCAAACCTGCAATGCAAGAAATGTTAAAGGGACCGCAGTAAGAAGAAGAAAGAGAGGAACATAGCCATAAAGAATAAAATTGGCAATAAATAAATACATATCAATAATAACCTTTAATGTAAATGGATTACACGCTCCAATCAAAAGACAGAGAGATAGCTAAATGGATAAGAAAACAGAACCCATAGATATACTAACTACAAGAGACCCCCTCAGAACAAAAGACTCACACGGGATGAAAATGAAGGGATAGAAACAAATTTTACATGAAAATGGAAACAAAACAAAACAAAACAAAAAAAGCAGGTGTGGCAATATTCATATCTGACAAAATAGACTTCAAGGCAAAGGGCATAACAGGAGGTGAAGAAGGCCACTACATAATATTAAAAGGATAGTTCTAGCCCTAACCAGTTTGGCTCAATGGATAGAGCGTCGGCCTGCGGACTCAAGGGTCCCAGGTTCGATTCCGGTCAAGGGCATGTACCTTGGTTGCGGGCACATACCCAGTAGGGGGTGTGCAGGAGGCAGCTGATCGATGTTTCTCATTGATGTTTCTAACTCTCTATCCCTCTCCCTTCCTCTCTGTAAAAAATCAATAAAATATATATATTTTTAAAAAAAGGATAGTTCCAACAAGAGGATATAACCCTGGTAAATATTTATGTACCCACTATAGGAGCAGATAAATAAATAAAAATAAAGGTAAAACTTCTAGAGGGCTTTAAGGGAGAGATCAAAAGAAATACACTGGATAGTCAGTCTTACAGTAAAAAAATCAACAAGGAAACAGTGACCTTAAATAACACATTAGATCAGATGGAGTGAATTCACATTTACAGAAAATTTTGCCCAAAGATGCAGAAAATAGATTCTTCTCAAGTACACATGGGATATTTACCAAGACAGACCACATGTTAGGACACAAACTAAGTCTCTACAAGTTCAAGAAGATTGAAATCATATCAACTAACTTCTCGGATCACAATGACATGAAACTAGAAATCAACTACAATAAAAACACTAAAAACATTCAAACACATAGAAGCTAAATAGCATATTAAACAATGAATGGGTGGGTTACTAATGACATAAAAGAAGAAATCAAAAACTCCCTGGAAATAAACAAAAATGAACCCAAAATCTGTGGAACACAGCAAAAGCAGTCTGGAAAGAAAAGTTCATAGCATGCAGGACTACCTCAAGAAAAAACAAAAAGCTCTACTAAACTATCTAAATGTACAACTAAAAGAATTAGAAAGAACACAACAAGAAAAGACCAAAGTAAGTAGAAGTAGGAAATAATAAAGAGCAGAGCATAAATAAGTGGCATAGAGACTAAAAAAACAAATACACACACACACACACACACACACACACACATAGTGGGGCCTTGACTTACGAGTGTCCCGACTAACGAGTTTTTTGAGATACCAGCTGTCTCTCGGCCGATTTTTTGCATTGAGTTGATAGAGTAATTTGAGT
>NW_005356635.1:5344159-5346005 GCF_000412655.1 Myotis brandtii
GGGATGATGGCTGCCAGTACAGCGGTGGTGGTGGGAGCCTCTCCCGCCTCCTCAGCAATGCTAAGGATGTCCGACTGCAGCTTAGGCCTGCTCCCCGCTGGCAAGTGAACATCTCCCGAGGGCTCCCGGGCTGCCAGAGGGATGTCTGACTGCCAGCATAGGCCCAATCCCCCAGGGAGCGGGCCGCCTAAGTCAGGTGGTCATCCCCCGAGGGGTCCCAGACTGCGAGAGGGCACAGGCCGGGCTGAGGAACCACCCCCCGCCCCTGAGTGCACAAATTTTTGTGCACCGGGCCTCTAGTATATATATATACTATATACTAGAAACCAAGAGCTCATTCTTTGAAAAGATAAACAAGGTTGATGAACCTTTAGCCAGACTCATCAAGAAACAAAGAGAGAGGACCTAAATAAATAAAATAAAAAATGAAAGAGGCAAAGTTACAACTAACACTACAGAAATATAAAGGATTGTAAGAAGATACTATTAACATCTATTTGCCAACAAACTGGACAACTTGGAAAAAAAGGACAAATTCCTGGAAAGATACAGTCTTCCAAAAATCAATCAGGAGAAATAAAAAAAAACAACACCTGGATAGACCAATAAAAATAATTAAATTGAAACAATAATAATAATAAAAAAACTCCCAGCAAACAAAAGCCCTGGTCCAGACAGCTTCACAGTGCAGTTTTACCAAACATTCAAAGAAGAATTAACACCTACCCTCCTCAAACTATTCCATAACATTCAAGAGAAAGGAAGACTTCCAAGCACTTTTTACCAAGCCAACATTATCCTCATTCCAAAACTAGATAAAGACACTACAAAGAAAGAGAATTACAGGCCAATATCTCTGATGAACATAGATGCTAAAATCCTCAACAAAATATTACAAATTGAATCCAGCAATACATTAAAAAGATCATACCCAATGACCAAGTGGGATTTATTCCAGGGAAGCTAGGCTGGTACAATATCCATAAATCAATAAATGTGATACATCATATGAACAAAATGAATGATAAAAATCACATGATCATATTAATACTAGGTGTACCAGTTAATAATGCGGATTTTATTCAATTAATGGAGTTTCACATATGTTGATATATATGCAATTTGATACTTATGTTATTTTGTTGTATTGACAGCAAGCTTTAAAACTTCGTATGTCAAATTTGTTGAAGGTGTTAACATCAGATATTTTTACGCTTAAAATGTCAAATTTCGTGCCCAAAATAAGAGCATTTGTGGGAAGTTTTAATTCATTATTTTGAAGAAAAGTGCTCCTGAAAGTTATCATATACTTCAGAAAGCGTATGGTTTACATGCTCCATCTCAAGGTACTTGTGAACGCTGGTTTAAATGCTTTATAAGTGATGATTTCGATGTGAAAGACAAAGAACGTCCAGGTCAACTGAAAAAGTTTGAAGACCAACAATTACAAGCATTTCTGGATGAAGATGCATGTCAAACTCAAAAACAACTTGCAGAAAGATTAAACGTTGCTCAGCAAACAATTTCTGATCGTTTACAAGCAATGGGAAAGATTTTAAAGGAAGGAAAATGGGTGCCACATCAACTGAACAAAAGACAAATGGAAAACCGAAAAGTCATCAGTAAAATGTTGCTTCAACGGGCATAAAAGAAAGTCTTTTTTGCATCGAATTGTGACTGGTGAGGAAAAGTGGATTTATTTTGAGAATCCCAAATGCACAAAATCATGGGTTGATCCAAGTCAACCATCAACATCGACTGCAAGGCCAAATCAGCTTCCGAAAGAAGAAAATGCTCTGCGTTTGGTGGGATCAGGAAGGTGTGGTGTATTATGAGCTTCTAAAAC
>NW_005356635.1:5346038-5357048 GCF_000412655.1 Myotis brandtii
GCCAGAAGACACAGCAAAGTAATTTTGCTTCATGATAACGCACCATCACACACTTCAAAACCAGTTAAAGACACATTAAAAGATCTTGCCTGGGAAGTATTAACCCACCCGCCGTATTCACCAGACCTTGCTCCTTCAGATTACCACTTGTTCTGATCAATGGCACATGCACTTTCTGAGCAGCACTTCAAAATGTACAAAGTGGAAAATTGGGTTTCTGAATGGTTTGCCTCAAAACAAGAAAAGTTCTATTTGGGACAGCGTCCACAAATTACCTGAAAGATGGGGGAAATGTGTAGCTAGTGATGGACATTACTTTGAATAAAGCACTTTTGATGTTTCTCTTGAAATTATCATGTTTTCTTTGATTACAAAATCCGCCATTATTAACCGGTACACCTAGTAGACACAGAAAAAGCATTAGAAAAATCACAGCTCACATTTTTGATAAAAACTCTCGGCAAAGTGGGAATAGAGGAAATATATCTCCACAGAATAAAGGCTATATATAACAAACCTACAGCAAACATCATACTCAATGGGCAAAAACTAAAACCATTTCCCCTAAGAACAGGAAGACATGAATGTCCACTTTCAACGCTCTTATTCAACATAGAACTGGAAGTCCTAGCCATAGCAATCAGACAAGAAGAAAGAATAAAGGGCATCCAAATTGGAAAGGAGGAAGTAAAACTCTCATTATTTACAGATTACATGATATTGTACATAGAAAGATTCCACCAAAAAAACTGCTGCATTAAAAATGAATTTGGCAAAGTGGCAGGATATAAAATTAACATTCAGAAATCTATGGCATTTTTATACACCAATAATGAACTCTCAGAAATAGTAACTAAGAAAATAATCAAATTTACATTGCTACAACAATAAAAAAAAAGGTACCTAGGAGTAAAATCATCCATGGAGGTTAAAGACCTGTATTCAAAAAACTATAAGATATGGAAAAAAGAAACAGAGGAAGATACAAACAAGTAGCAGCATAAATCATATTCATTGATTGGAATAATTAACATCATTAAAATGTTCATACTACCCAAAGAAATCTATAGATTCAATGCAATCTCTGTTAAAATACTATCTGCATATTTCTCAGATCTAGAACAAATATTTGAAAAATTTATTTAGAACCAAAAAAGACCCAGAATAGCCTCAGCAATCTTGAAGAAAGAAAAACAAAGTTGGATGGATTACAATATCAGATATCAAAGTATACTACAAAGTCATTATAATCAAAACTGCCTGGTACTGGTAAAAGAACAGGCATATAGAACAATGGAACAGAACCAAGACCCCAGAATTTGACCCACACCATTATGGTCAATTAATAATTGACAAAGGAGGTAAGAGCATAAAGTGGAGTAAAGACAGTCTATTCAATAAGTGGTGTTGGAAAAATTGCACAGGTATATGTAAGAAAATGCAACTAGACCACCAACTTACACACCATACACAAGCATGTACTCAAAATGGATAAAAGACTTGAAACCATAAAAATCCTAGAAGAAAAAACATAGGTAGTAAAATCTTAGACATCTCAGATAGCAGAATTTTCACGAACACATCTTCTAAGGCAAGAGAAACAAAGAAAACAATAATGTGACTACATCAAACTAAAAAGCTTCTGCACAGCAAAAGAAACCATTCTCAAAATGAAAAGAAAACCCACTGTATGGCAACGATACATCTGATAAGGGGTTAATTGTAAGAACTCATACAATTTAACAAAAGGAAGACAAACAATCCAATTAAAAAATGGCAATGGAACTGAATAGACACTTCTCCAAAGAGGACATACAGATGACCAAAAGATATATGAAAAAAATGCTCAACATCACTAATCATCAGAGAGATGCAAATTAAAACTACAATGAGGTATCACCTCACACCAGCCCCAATGGTTATCGTCAATAAATCAACAAACAGCAAGTGATGGATAGGATGTGGGGAAAGGGAACCCTAGTACACTGCTGTTGGGAATGTAAACTGATGCAGCCACTTTGGAAAACATTATGGAGTTTCCTTAAAAAATTAAAAATGGAACTGCTGTTTAACCCAGCAATCCCACTTCAGGGAATACATCCTAAGAACCCGGAAACACCAATTAGAAAGAATATATGCACCCCTATCTTCATAGCAGAGTTGTTTACAATAGCCAAGTTCTGGAAACAGCCTAAGTGTCCATCAGTAGATGAGTGGATATAAAAGCTGTGGTACATTTACACAATGGAATACAGTAAAAAAAAGAAGGATCTCTTACCCTTTGAGACAGCATGTATGAACATGAGATTGTTATGCTAAGCAAAATAAGTCAGTCAAAGATAAATATCACATGACCTCACTTATATATGGACTCTAATGAGAAAAATAAACTGACAAAATAGAAACAAGGATGCATGGAACAGACTGTCAGATTTCATAGGGAGTGGAGGATGGAAGGCAGGAAGAGATTAACCAAAGTACTTCTATACTTACATGAATAGCTCATGGACATAGATAATAGTGCGGTGAAGGTCTAAGGTTGGGGAGGGGACCAAGTGGAAGGGAGAAAATGGGGGCACATCTGTAATACTGTCAACAATAAAAATAAATTTTAAAAAACCACAAAATAATTTGACTTTACATCCTCATTATGATACACCTTAAGTAGAGAAAGAACTGTTTTTTATAAATGTTCAAAGTAGTGTTGGTATTGAGTCTCTTTGTGTGTATTATGTAATTTAAAGAGAATATAAATAACTATATTGGTGTCTTCAAGCACAGAAAAATAAAATGCAGTTGTAAGATCCAGAAAGTAAAGTAAAATCCTATAGCCCTGAATTTAAATTGGAAATAACAGTATGCACTCATGATTTATCTTTAAAAACATAGATGGCTCAGTGGATTACAGTGTCATCCAGCACACCAAAAGTCTGTGGGTTCGATTTCCAGTCAGGGCACATATCTAGGGGTGTTGATGCCTGGTCTGGGTACACACAGGAGGCAACCAATTGATATTTCTCTCTTACATCAATGTTCATTCTCTCTCTCTCTCTCTCTCTCCAAAATCAATAAAAGATATATCCTTAGGTGAGGATTAAAAATAAAACAAATAAGAAACATATATATTTCCTAGCTCTGTCCACTGGAAATCCCTCAAAATAATGACAAATCCAGGAACAATGATCATTAAATTCCACATATAAGTGAGATCATGTGATATTTGTCTATGGTATTTCTCTAAATACCATAACCAATTAAAAGGAACCAGACCTTGAAGAAATGACTGGTTCCAGGTTAGGGGAAAGAAAAGAACAAGATGAACCTGGAACATCTTGTTATACACCAAAAACAAGGGACAATCAAAAGCTCCTAGATTCCCATCAAAACAATCAGGATTAAACTTGAAGAAGTCTGAAATGGGTCACTGTGAAATCAATAAAGATAATAACTACAATGGACTGAAGCATATGAAATAGGTTTTAACTCATAAGTTCACAATGATACTTTAAGTATATATTAAACCATCTTTGGAAGATGCTAACAAACCAAGTCATTCTGAAAAACAGTAAAGGAAAAGAATCAGGTGGTTATCCTATCTTTCCTAAATGGATTGTACACCAAGGTAATCAAATATTTGAAAAGATAATAGTCTTCTTTTTAAATTATTATTTATTGATTTGAGAGAGAGAGAAACATCGATTTGTTGTTCCACTTATTTATGTATTTATTGGTTGATTCTTGTATGTGCCCTGACTGGGGATCAAACCCACAAGACTAGCATATCAGGACAATGCTCTAACCAACTGAGTTACCTGGCCAGGGTGATGTAAGTCCTCTTAGGGAAGGATTTTAACTAATAAATGAGGAAAAAATTATAAAATTAAATTACTTGCACCACAAAGATAGGAGCAAATTTGTGTCTCTTTTGGAAATGATACCAAACATAAAGTATTCTTCCCTTACCTATTCTCCCAGGCCCCCAAAAACTCTTGAATTGGAACAAACCTAGAGTTCTAATTAGCAGTTTACATGAAAAATAAGTAAGAAAGAAATACTCAATAGGATACCCAAAGATTAAATAAGAAAAGTCCAGACTATAGTAAAATTCACAGGGCAAATTAAAAAAACAACAACAAAAAAAAACAAACTTAAGACATAAGAACCAATGCAGTGTATGGACATTATTTGGGATATTAACAATATTTTTTAAAATAAGATTTCACAAACAGCTGGGAAAATATGAAGACTGAAATATATTTTGATATTAAATTAACGTTTACTTTTTTTAAAAGGTATAATAATGATAATGTAGTTATATTTTTATATAACCTTATCATCTAGTGATAAATAAATATTCTGAGATATTTATAGTTGAAATGGTATCTGGAACTTGCTTCAAAATAATCATGGTGTGGGAACATTCTCTAAGTCACTAATCATCCGAGAGATGCAAATCAAAATGCAATGAGATACCATCTCACACCTGTCAGAATGGCTATCATCAACAAATGAACAAATGACAAGTTCTGGCGAGGATGTGGAGAAAAAGGAACCCTCGTGCACTGCTGGTGGGAATGCAGACTGATGCAGCCACTGTGGAGAACAATATGCAGTTTCCTCAAAAAACTAAAAATGGAACTCCCATTTGACCCAGTGATCCCACTTCTAGGAATATATCCCAAGAAACTAGAAACACCAGTCAGAAAGGATATATGCACCCCTATGTTCATAGCAGCACAATTCACCATAGCTAAGATTTGGAAACAGCCTAAGTGCCCATCAGCAGATGAGTGGATTAGAAAGCTGTGGAACATCTACACAATGGAATACTATGCTGCTATAAAAAGGAAGGAACTCCTACCATTTGCAACAGCATAGATGGACCTGGAGAGCATTATGCTAAGCGAAGTCAGTCAGCTGGAGAAAGATAAATATCACATGATCTCACTAATTTGTGGAATATAATGAACAACATAAACTGATGAACAAAAACAGATCCAGAGACAGTGAAGCATCGATCAGACCGTCAAACTCAGAGGGAAGGCAGGGGAGGGTGGGGGGAAGGGGGAGAGATCAACCAAAGGACTTGTATGCATGCATATAAGCCCAACCAATGGGCACAGACAACAGGGGGATGAGAGCATGAGTGGGGGTGGGTTTTTAAAAAATGTATACCTAAAAAAAATAATAATCATGATATGGGAAAGAAAGGGAGGTGAACAGTCTAAATGAAATTGGCCATGAATTGATAATTTTTAAAATGAATGATGAAATTATAGTCATCTCTCTATTTTTAAACATGTTTGAAAGCTACTGTAACAAAAAGCAGAATAAATTAATGAGTGGGTAAGTAGGTAGGTAGGAAATCAGGCTGGCAAATGTATGGGGCAGATCTGTATGTTCAGGTCTTTAGTCCTTTAGACACAATTCTGAAACCTAAAAAAAAACACCTGTAAAAATAATGTCTACAATTCATTTAATAGACAGTCTAAACGGAACTGACATAAGATACTCACACATTCACTGCAAATATACAGGGATTGGCAAAAGTAGGTTTACAATTGTGAATATGCAAAACACAGTTTATTCTAGTGTTATTTATTCATATTTTTCCATATGAAGAACTAAACCTACTTTTATCCACCCCTGAATATAATGTGATTATGGGATGTTCCCTCAAATGTTATTTGGAATGTTACTTAACTTTTAAAAATCTAAAAAATTTTGAATTCCACAATATATCTTTCCTCAAGAGTTGGGATAAAAAAATTTGTAAACTTGAATTAACATAGAAAAAGTCAAATATTAAGTAAATAAAGCAGTTATAAAATACTATGTATCATATATGAGCACATCACTAATTAATGTGAATATTCAAATATAGGTACAATTAAAAGGTTTCTTAACCATTTGTATGCCATAAGCATCTATAGACACAAGCAGCGGACCTTTTTAAATTAAATTCAAAATATGGTGGCAGTTAACTGGTTAAAACAGTAGCTATTCTTAGAGAATAGCAACATAGGAAATTTCATTTAAATACTTTATATTTCTGAATTGTTCCATAACTTACCAGCATGTATGTATTACTTTTTAATTTAAAAATGAATTATTTTAGCCCTGGATGGTATTGTTCAGTGGTTAGAGCATCAGCCTGTGCACTGAAAGGTCACAGGTTTGATTCCTGATCAAGAGTAAGGATCGATCCCTGGCTCCAGTTGGGGCATGTGTGGGAGGCAACCAAGTAATGTGTCTCCATCAGATTGATGTTTCTCTCTCTATTTTCCTCCCGTCCATTCTAGAAATCAGTAGAGCCCTAGGGGTTTTGGCTCAGTGGATAGAGCATCGGCCTGCAGACCGAAGGGTCCCAGGTTCAATTCTGGCCAAGGGCACATGCCCAGGTTGCGGGCTCAATCCCCAGTAGGGTGCGTGTAGGAGGCAGCTGATCAATGATTCTCTCTCATCATTGATGTTTCTATCTCTCTCTCCCTCTCCCTTCCTCTCTGAAATAAAACTATATTAAAATTGGTTAAAAAATATAAATCAGTAGAAAAAAATATCCTCGGGTAAGAATTAACAACAACAAAAAATAGTGTAATTTTATAACAAAAAACAAGACTCTAAAATACATATTAAAATATACAGAATTTTTCTAAATGGCGCAGCAATATTGAGGTAAAAGCAAATATTAGTTCTCCTCTCCATGGCTGACACAATAGCATCTTTTTTAAAAAATTATTTTTATTGATTTCAGAGAGGAAGGGAGAGGAAGAGAGAGATAGAAACATCAATAATGAGAAACATTGACAGGCTGCCTCCTACACGCCTCCTACTAGGGATTGAGCCCACAACCCAGGCATGTGTCCTGACTGGGAATTAAACCATGACCTCCTGGTCTATAGGTCAATGCTCAACCACTGAGCCACACCAGTCAGGCAATAGCATCTTGATTAACTATTTCTAAAACAATATCCAAAATTACATTCCCTAACTTAATAATTACATTCAGAGCATATAATAAGTGAACTGTATTTTAAATATCAAAACTAAATAGGGAAAATGGCAAAAGTAGTAAACAGAAAGCCCTCTTATGCATTTTCAAATTCAAATATTCATGGATTTATTCCCCCTAAATAATTATAATTGAATTTCATTGTGCCAGTTTCCTCTTTTGGCAAATGTAGATAAGAGATACAATAACCTCTAGAATGTTTTTGTGATAATTAAATGGACAACAAATATAAAAGTTTTGCCTGGCACCTGCTAAATACTCAATAAATATTATTGCTTTTATCTACACTAGTAAAAGAGAAACATGGTAATTGGCGTACGACCGCTACCCTTTTCATTGGCTAATCAGTGAGTATATGCAAATTAACTGTCAGCCAAGATGGCGGCCGGCAGCCAGGCACTGAAGCGAGCAGGGAGGCTTGCTTGCTGCAGATTCCAACATTCTCCGCCTAACTTGCCAGCCTCTCAGTTGCAACTCTAAGCAACTATATACTATGTTGCAAATAAGAAGCTAAACAAAACCCCAGAAAAGGGCTTCCATTCAGCCGGGCTCGGACCGCAACATTGTATCTATGTTTTCAGCAGCAAGGCCCCAGAGCTAAAGCTGGCCAAAAAAAAAAAAAAAAAGAGAGAAGAAAACAAGGAGCGGTTGGAAGCTTTAGTCACTCGCCAGCAGGAAAACAGCCCTCAGCCCCTCACCCAGACTGGCCAGGCACCCCAGTGGGGACCCACACCCTGAAGAGTGTGTGACCAGCTGAAAACAGCCCTCAGCCCCTCACCCAGACTGGCCAGGCACCCCAGTGGGGACCCACACCCTGAAGAGTGTGTGACCAGCTGAAAACAGCCCTCAGCCCCTCACCCAGACTGGCCAGGCACCCCAGTGGGGACCCACACCCTGAAGAGTGTGTGACCAGCTGAAAACAGCCCTCAGCCCCTCACCCAGACTGGCCAGGCACCCCAGTGGGGACCCACACCCTGAAGAGTGTGTGACCAGCTGAAAACAGCCCTCAGCCCCTCACCCAGACTGGCCAGGCACCCCAGTGGGGACCCACACCCTGAAGAGTGTGTGACCAGCTGAAAACAGCCCTCAGCCCCTCACCCAGACTGGCCAGGCACCCCAGTGGGGACCCACACCCTGAAGAGTGTGTGACCAGCTGAAAACAGCCCTCAGCCCCTCACCCAGACTGGCCAGGCACCCCAGTGGGGACCCACACCCTGAAGAGTGTGTGACCAGCTGAAAACAGCCCTCAGCCCCTCACCCAGGCTGGCCAGGCACCCCAGTGGGGACCCACACCCTGAAGAGTGTGTGACCAGCTGAAAACAGCCCTCAGCCCCTCACCCAGACTGGCCAGGCACCCCAGTGGGGACCCACACCCTGAAGAGTGTGTGACCAGCTGAAAACAGCCCTCAGCCCCTCACCCAGACTGGCCAGGCACCCCAGTGGGGACCCACACCCTGAAGAGTGTGTGACCAGCTGAAAACAGCCCTCAGCCCCTCACCCAGACTGGCCAGGCACCCCAGTGGGGACCCACACCCTGAAGAGTGTGTGACCAGCTGAAAACAGCCCTCAGCCCCTCACCCAGGCTGGCCAGGCACCCCAGTGGGGACCCACACCCTGAAGAGTGTGTGACCAGCTGAAAACAGCCCTCAGCCCCTCACCCAGACTGGCCAGGCACCCCAGTGGGGACCCACACCCTGAAGAGTGTGTGACCAGCTGAAAACAGCCCTCAGCCCCTCACCCAGACTGGCCAGGCACCCCAGTGGGGACCCACACCCTGAAGAGTGTGTGACCAGCTGAAAACAGCCCTCAGCCCCTCACCCAGACTGGCCAGGCACCCCAGTGGGGACCCACACCCTGAAGAGTGTGTGACCAGCTGAAAACAGCCCTCAGCCCCTCACCCAGGCTGGCCAGGCACCCCAGTGGGGACCCACACCCTGAAGAGTGTGTGACTCTTGGTCAGAAGCCTGCTCCTGCCCACTGCGTTTGAGGATCTGTGTCAGGAAAGAAGCTCTGAAGTGTTGGCTATGTTAGATGAGAAAGCTGTGCCTTAAGTGATTTGGAGAACTTCCACATAGAAGTTTTTATTCCAAATTAAACTTTTCAAACTTTCAAACAAACTTTTTATCTCTGTAAAAGTTAGTTACTTAATACACTGTGTTTTGGATTCTGTGTTTATAAAATAACAAACTATAATAAAATACAAATGTCTTAATGAAAAGTGTCATATAATGTTCATCACATTGTTTCTAAATAACAATAGTTTCATTAAACCATAAAAACAGTTTGATCTTTTTAGCAAATTGGTGCCTTAATCTCTCTACCATGAAGATATTTTCAATATGTAACCATACAGAGGAAATAGTACAACTAGTAAGTATTAAAATCATAATGACTTAAGAGATAATTTAGCACAATAGAGCATTCTAAAATATAACCTTCATTACAGTTAATATTATCTAATATCTACATGATTATTTTTTATATTCATTACTTACCCTCTTTCATATGTGAATTCATCTTTTAGGGAATTAGCTGATGATTCACCAATAAAGACAGATGGTATATCAATTTTCTTTAGCACACCAACTGTATAAAACAATAATAAAATTATTCATAAAAGCCTATACTTAATGTACAATCAACTTAATTTTCTTCCAGCATATGCAACTGGAAACAATCAACTCAAATTATATATTGGTTGATTCTCCCAATAATAGATTTATACCATCATCAAAGTGGCTGAGAAATACTACAGACTTAAGTAACAAAAGCTAACATTTTGCTTATATACATTATACACTATCTCAATAGTCCTGAGAATGGAATATAATTATTTTTAATATTTCCATTTGACTTATCCTTTATAGACATAATTAACTATTAGAAAAGGATGAAGAGAGAATTTAAGTTTTCTTTCCACACTTAATTCCTGAATGAAAGCGAAAAAACTTTTTTTACATACCCATTCCCAGGAGAGGTGCAAGCCTAGGAATGTAAGAAAAGACCACTTCACACCCGTCTGAAAAATGACAGCACACATACACTTTCCAAAGTGAAAGAGTGGCAGGAATTGAGAAAGGCATAGGACAGGAAAGTTAGGTAAATTTCTACTTCCTCCAAATCCTAGATTTCGTGGTAAATCTTTGTGTTTTGGTTGGTGTCCTGAGAAATTTGACCCTTATACCTATATTACAAAACCAAAATCAAATGCCAAAAGAAAAAAAAAATTACCCATTACTCAGGAAGAGAAATAAAACAATCCTCTTAATGTTACTGTAGAAAAAGCAGCCTTATTTTTAGCTGTGAGTTAATTTAACAGACTTGGCTTTAGACAAAGCCCACTTGTTTTCTTTTGTAATATTTTTCCCAGTAACTCTGTTCTATATTTCTTTAAAAAATGCATATTCATTATTTATTTTTAAAGGCGGGAGAACACAAGAAGAAAACAGAACATAGCCATAATCCTTTTCACCCAAAGACCAAGCAAGGTTTTATTTGATAAATCTTTGGGGGTTTTTTTGTTTGTTTTGTTTTGTTTATTGATTTTAGAGGGAGGGAGAGGGAGAGAATCATCAATGTGAAAAACATCAATTGGCTGCCTCTTGCATGTGCCCACTGGGGATCATACCCACCATTTGGTATGTGTCCTGACCAGGAATCAAACCCTTGACCCTTTGATGCATAGGATGACACTCCAACCAACTGAGCTGCCCTACCAGGGCACTTTTCTTGTGACAAATACATGTAATTATGTAGCCACCACCACAATCAAAATATAGAATGTTCTATTACCCCTACAAATAATTCCTTTGTGCCCCTTTATAGTCAACCCATGCCCCCAACCTCAGCAACCACTAATGTGTTTTCTTTAATCCTTATAAAGACATATTTTAATGTTTTAAACTCTTGGTATTCCTTGGTAGGATACATTTTTCACTTCCAGATTGGTTGTTTTAAGAAAATATAATCATTGATTCCCACTCATTTTCTCTCCTTCT
>NW_005356635.1:5357060-5366912 GCF_000412655.1 Myotis brandtii
TCTCACACATACACACACACACACACACACACACACACACACACACACACACACACACACCCTACAAGCCCCAGGAAGGTAGGAACCAAAATGGTGAGTAAAGGAATTTTTAATCACTATTTTTACATCAGTGGGAATAAAATTTTATTGTTACACCAGCAGGATCATATAAAAATGGGGCATAGTGTGAGCTTTTCTTCCACTCAGTGATACACTTCAGAGATCCTGTCATGTCAATAAAAATCCACCCCATTGTTTTAATAGCTGGAGAGGTACTGATATAATCACATACATTTTATGAAGATATTTTCTAGCTTGCTAAGAGATCTTCCTCTATCACATAGTTTACAGTTTAATTTATTTGACACTTAAAACTTGGAATTATATATCCTTTGTAAAAGGAATGTTTTAGTCTTTCATGAAGATATTCTGATACACTCAAAGAGAAACTTTTGGTTTGTAACTACTGGCTTATAATTATTGCAAGTAACATAACTTCTGTGACTTATACCTAAAGAGATGTTAAAAGCTTCTCATTTTAGTCAAAAGATTAAGAAAGGGGACAATGATGTATGCAAATGTGAATAGCCATATTGGAGACTCTGCAACACTATCTACTAAAAACATGTTCTAGTTCACAAAATATTTTTAGAAACACTAAATTTTAATTCTGATCCACAAAACAACTCCATGAAGTAATCAAATAGTATTATCATGATATCATAGACCAGTGATGGTGAACCTATGACACGCGTGTCAGAGGTGACACACAAACTCATTTTTTTGGTTGATTTTTCTTTGTTAAATGGCATTTAAATATATAAAATAAATATCAAAAATATGAATCTTTGTTTTACTATGGTAGCAAATATCAAAAAATTTCTATATGTGACACAGCACCAGAGTTAAGTTAGGGTTTTTCAAAATGCTGACACGCCGATCTCAAAAGGTTCGCCATCACTGTCATAGACAAATCATACTTTAAATGGCCAGCCCAACCTCTCCAGATTCACATATCCAATTGCCTGTTTGATATTTCCACTTGATTGCATAACAGATGTTTCAAATTTAATGTTTTCAATTGGGACTCTCAATGTTTCTGTTCTACTCCTAGTCTTTCTCATCTCTGTAAATAGCAAAACTACTCACCTAGTTTCTCAGGGTAAATATCTTGGAGTCATCCTGGACTCTTCCCTTTTCTTATTCCTCATAACAAATCCTATCAACTTCAAAACAAGTCCATAATTCTATCACTTCTCAACACAATCACTGCCAACACTCCAGATCACCATCACCTCTTCCTTGCTGCTGCAGCAACATTCTAACTCGCATCTGCTGGCACTCTTGCCCATTTTTTCCCTGCAGTCTATTCTCAAAAGGAATCGCAACCAAAGTGGCCATTTAAAAATATGTCAGATCACCTCACACCTCTATATAAAATACATATAGAACAAATTCCAAAGTCCTACAGGATCTGGCCCCTGGCTCCCTCTCTAACCTCATCCCCTACCACTTTCTCTGACCCTTGCTCAATTAATTCCAGCCACTGTCACACCTTGAAACACCAAATATGCTCTATCTTCCAGCTTTCTGTTTGTTGTTCCCTTTCCTTGGAAAACTCCTCCTCAGCCTCTCACTTTAGACTTATGCTTAAATGTCAAAGCCTCATACGCAGAAGTCTTCTTTGACCACCCTATTTAAAAGATCCCTCCCCTCATCCCTGTCACTTTATATCCCTTTAGCCAAAAAGGTTTTTCTTCATAGTACCTGTTACTATGTGACATATAGCATATCTCTTTGTGTTCATTTCCTCTCTCCCACTCTAGAATCCTATCTAATAAAGAGTGAATATGCTAATTGACCCTCGTGCGATCGCAAAGATGGCAGCTCCCACAGCCAATAAGGAGAGAATATGCTAATTTACTGCCCTGCCCTCAAAGATGGTGGCACCCACAGCCAATAAGGAGGGAATATGCTAATTGACTGCCCTGCCCTCAAAGATGGTGACACCCACAGCCACAAGATGGCGGCGCCCAGTCCCCTCAGCCCCCCAGCAACCCAGGGCCGGCCCGAGGCGCAGGCAAGCCTCAGATGGCAGCTGCCCAGCAGCCCAGGGCTGGCCCAAGGCCGGGAGGCTTGCGCTGCTGGCAGTGGTAGCAGCAGAGGTGTGATGGGGCATCGCCTTCCCCTGATCGCCGGGTCGTCTCCCACCCTTGATGGCTCCCGGACTGTGAGAGAGAGCAAGTCGGGCTGAGGGACCCCCCTCCAGTGCATGAATTTTCATGTACTGGGACTCTAGTCTATACAATAAAGAGCCAGGGTCCTAACGACCGATTATGACCAAAGGCTTGACCAGACTGGAAGTCAGTGCTAGGTTGCCATGGCAGGTGCCCCGACCCAGCACTGACTGCCTAGGGGGCTGTGGATCAGGCCCTGAGCGAGGCCTGCAGACAAAGAGGCAGGGTCTGATCCGTAGCCTCTGTGGCAGCTGTTGATCAGAACTTGCCTCTCTTTCTCTCCCGGCCTGGCCAACAGCCCCGCCTCCATTTCTCTCCACCGGGGCTGCTGATCAGCCCTGCCTTTCTGATCAGGCACCGTTAATAGGCCCAGAGATGCCGACTGGCATAGAAACTGACCAATCAGAACCAATCTGGGTCAACTGTGAGGAGCCAATGGCTTCCTAAGAGGCGGAGCTTTTGACGCTGACTGGCATAGAAACTGACCAATCGGAACCAAATTGGCCGGCAGAGGAGGGCAGTTGGGGGCGAGATCAGGCCGACAGGGGAGAGCAGTTAGAGGTGATCAGGCAGGCAGAGGCAGTTAGGGGCAATCAGGCCGGCAGGGAAGGACAGTTGGGGGCGAGATCAGACTGGCTGGGGAGGGCAGTTAAGGGCGATCAGGCCAGCAGGGGAGAGCAGTTAGGGGCAAGGTCAGACTGGCAGGGGAGGGCAGTTAGGGGCGATCAGGCAGGCAGGCAGGCAGAGGCAGTTAGGTGAGATCAGGCAGGCAGGCAGAGAGATTAGGGGCAATCAGGCAGGCAGGCAGGTGAGTGGTTAGGAGCCAGCGGTTCCAGATTGTGAGAGGGGTGTCCGATTGGAGTGGGTGCAGGCTGGGCTGAGGGAACCTCTCCCCCTCCATGCACAAATTTTGTGCATTGGGCCTCTAGTGTAATAATAATAGTAACAGTAGCAATAATAATAATAGCTAAATAACCATTAAATGATTACTAAGAACCAGGCAGTCTTCTAAATAGTTTATATGTCATAATTCATTCAATCCTCACAAAAACCCAATGAGTTAAGTATTATTATTCTATTTACAGATCAGAAAAGTGAGGCAGAGATGTTAGGTAACATAGTCAAAGTCACACAGCTAGTAAGTGGTAGAGCTGGGATTCAAATCCTGGCAGGCAGTCCCCAGAAACCACACCCTTAACTACTGCATTCTGCTACTTCAAAGAAAGGTATAGAAACTGACCAATCAGAACCAAATCTGGATGAAGTATGAGGAGCCAAAAGCTCCACCTCCTAGGCAGCCAGTGCCTCCTCACACTTCATCCAGATTTGGTTCTGATTGGTCAGTTTCTATGCCAGAGGTATGTTTCTATTCACAGAGCCTTAAACTGTGTCAATCCCTGCTGTAGTCATGGTACCTAAAATAGTGCTTGATAGACTGCCAAAAGAAAACATTTGCTGAAGGAAGAAAGCAATGAAAACAGAAGAAACAAACCGAGACATATTGATAACTTGTCCTGGTTACACAGTTAGGCATTCGCACAACTTGGACTCAAACTTGAGGCTCTTGACTCCTAATCTAGGTTCTTCCCACTCTGCCATGGCATGGGTTTTCTCATATCCCTTTCTCATATGAGCTTCCCAATCTTGTCAGGTCAAATAAAAATCAAAACTATTCATACTTTTATAGATGAAAATAAAGGACTTAATATTTTATTAATAATAAAATAAAGGACTTAATTAACTTTCCCAAGGGTGCAGGTAAATAAAAATCCCTTCATCAAGTCCTCTAATTCCCAAGCAGTGGTTGTCAAATTTTTGTAAAATGCTGGAGCCTCAATGGTACTTCATGCATTCTACCACGATTATGAGAATTTAATTAGCTAGAAGTTTAAAATAATATTTTAAAATATATGCCCGGCCAGTATGGCTCAGTAGTTGAGCAGCAACCCATAAAAGAAGAGGTCACTGGATGGTTCCTGGTCATGGCACATCCCTAGGTTGCAGGCTCCATTCCCAGTAGGGTGTGTGGAGAAGGCAGCCAATTAATGTTTCACCCTAATCGCTGTTTCTCTCTCTCTCCCTTTCTCTCTCTAAAAGCAATAAAAACGTATTTTTAAAAAATAATAATAATTTAAAATATAAAGAAATTAACTAAGGAACTTATTCCTAGAATGTTTCCTTTTTATATATTGTAAGTTTGCCTCAGATTATATTAGGAGTAAGAAGGAAAAGAGTTCTACTCAAACAACAAAAATAATGTCTTATGCTATAAAAATACTTTTTTGGTTAAGGAATTCAAAATATTTCCTATTAAAGATGTAGTTATTTAAAGTCCTAAATACATTCCAATAAAGTATGTCAGTCTATAGCTGTGTGTGTGTGTGTGTGTGTCTCCCCCACATCATCAAACAATTCAATTGAACTCAAGTCTGATGTTATATAGCCGGAGACGGCATCAAATTCCACAGGTTTAGTCTCATAAGACAAGACACCCATCTTTCAGAAGCCAATTGCAAATCCACATTATCATCTGTGCTTCTAACTGACTAGCTATAGACTGGAGGTTCCACCACCCCTTCCCCTTGGGTCCAGTTAATTTGCTATAGCAGATCACAAAACTCAGAGAAATATTTTACTTACTAAATTACCAGTTTATTATGAAAGACTATAACTCAGGAACAGACAGATAGAAGAGATATACATGGCAAGGTACATGTGAAGGGGCACAGAGCTTCCAGGCCCTATCCAGGCACACAACTCTACCAGCACCTCTACTCATTCACCAACCCAAAGCTTTCCAAACCTGTCCTCTTGGTTTGTTTGGGGTTTTTTTTTGTGTGTGTTTTTTTTTAATGGAGGCTTTATTACATAGGCAAGCTTGATAAAATAATTAGCCATTGGCAATCCATTCAAACTCCAGCCCTTCTCCCCTCCTTGAAGGTCAGGAATGGAACTGAAAGTTCTAACACTCTTAACACATGGTTGGTTCTCCTGGCAACCAGTCCCCATCCTTAGATGGGGTCCAAAGTCATTTCATCAACATAACAAAAGACATATTTCATCACTCTCACTAAATTAATGAAAGTGCACAGCTTTCTGATTAAAGCCAGTTATTTTATTAAAATTGGCTCATTTTCCTTACAAGCTAATGTTCAGTACAGAGTAAGGAACGATATTCCCATTTTAAATGAAAAGCTAGCACTGGCTGGTTTGGCTCAGTTGGCTAAGTATAATCTCATGTACCAAAAGGTTGCCCGTTCTATTCCCGGTCAGGGCACATGCCCAGGTTGTTAGCTCTATTCCAGGTAGGAGGTGTGCAGGAGGCAGCCTATAAATGTGTCACTCTCACATTGATATTTATCTCTCCTTCTTCCTTCCCCTCTCTCTAAAAATCAATTAAAAATCTAAATAAATAAATAAGTAGCTACAGACACATCAATGTATGTTAAGTGGCTAATAACCAAACTGTATTAAGAAAGCACAAGTATGTGGCTATGAAATTCCACAAGAATACAGTAGCCTCATAGCCTAAAATTTAATCTTGTGAATCTCTAAATAAATCAGAAAAATTCTTCTATGGAATCTTTAACTCAGCATGCTTACCTCTACTTAAAGTTTTGGTTTTCCTTTGGTTTTTACCAAAATATCAACATATCTTCTAAAATGAAATAAATTGGTTTAAAAAAAACTGTTTGGAAAAGAATAAGTCAATTCCATTTCTATTGTGAATAAAATTGTCCCAAGGGGGTTAAAAATTGGGAATCACCATTGTGATAGAAAAGAAATTTTGCTTTAAAAAACAAATGAGAGAAGAAGAATTTATACGAAAGATCTGTCAAACAGGAGAGAAGAAAAGTGATACCTGTACTTACTGTCGTTGGATCCCATGCTAATGAGCTCATCAGAATCAACATTATGAACTATGGCTGCTTTGTATCCTGCTCTCTGTGCATTTAAAACCTGCAAGTCAGAAAACAGTTATGATATGAAGAAGAAAGTGCTTTGTCACAAAGTCCCTCAGCTTCAACAAACATAAGTCAACAAGTCTATACCATATTCTGGGGCTTCTTTTATCTATAACTAGTAGCCCGGTGCATGAAATTCATGCACATTAAAAGGGAATTAATTAGCAGAAATATTTTAATATTGTTATTTGCCCTTTCTCTATTATATAGTGGTTCTCAACCTTCTGGCCCTTTAAATACAGTTCCTCATGTTGTGACCCAACCATAAAATTATTTTCGTTGCTACTTCATAACTGTAATGTTGCTACTGTTATGAATCGTAATGTAAATATCTGATATGCAGGATGGTCTTAGGCGACCCCTGTGAAAGGGTCGTTCGAACACCAAAGGGGTCGCGACCCACAGGTTGAGAACCACTGACTTAAAGGATAATGAATATGACTATGGAGTAAACCAAGTATGAATGCTGAATGCTAAACTAAGTTTATTTCTTTATTAGGTCAAAGTAGATCAAACCAAATGACTTCTAAGAATTCTTTTTCAGGAATGATTCTCTTTTGTCCTGCTATTCAATAAAATTATTACAACAGAACTAGAGAAGGTTAAGAGAATAATAAAGTAATTTATATTACCAACATGCTAATTAACTTCTGCAGGAATTACCACACCAGTCCATTAACTACCAACTGCTATAGAACAATCCAATATTCTTATTTTTATTTTCATAAAAATAGTACCTAAAGAGCTACTGACAAGCTACAGGAGCCCTGAGGCACTAAATTTATTTAGGTTCCCCAACCCCTAGTTTTTTTATCTCTAAAACAAAAGTGATAGTAACAGCACACTAACTTTTGTGAGGTTTAAATAAGATACTATATTTAAAGAACTGTGCTGTCTGGTATAAGAAAGTACTCATTAAAGCTAATTGCCAATATTAGTAACATTAAAATTTATAGATAACTGGATGAAGAAAACTATGCTTATCCTCTATAAGGAATGGGGCTAAAAACAGTGTTTATTCTCTCATGTCTATTATTTAAAGCCAGCTTTGTGTGAATATCAAATCACTGGCATAAAAATATCAGTCTCATATAAATTTATACTCTAGTTAATTTATTGGCAACTTTTTACAATTTTTCAATTAGTGAAAATAAAAGAGCAAATAGTATACCTTTATGTAAAGAAAGAATTAGACTGTAGCCAGAGTCAGTGCAAGTTTCAGAAACATTCACTTCTCATAATTACTGAAATAATCTTCAAATTTATCTCCCTGCTTAATTCTTTCCCAATACAGTACTTCCTCTACCGTGCAGCAGAGTGATCAATTACAAAAGTTTTTATTCACTGCTATGTCCCTGTACATGGCACATAATGAACAAATGACAAATTGAACTGATCCTTAAAAACTTCAGTTCATAGACAATAGCTAGAATACAGAGAAACCTGCTTTTTTGGACTAAACTAGAGGCCTGGTAAACAAAATTCGTGCACTTGGGGGTGGGGGGTGGTCCCTCAGCCTGGCCTGTGCCCTCTCGCAGTGCAGAAGCCCTCAGGGGATGTCTGACTGACAGCTTAGAACATCCTTAGTGCTGCCGCAGAGGTGGGAGAGGCTCCTGCCACCACCACTGCTGCCCTCGCCAGCCATGAGCCCAGCTCAGCCATTAGTCCTGCGTTGAGCGTCTGCTCCCTGGTGGTCAGTGTGTGTCATAGCGACTGGTTGTTCCACTGTTCAGTCAATTTGCATATAAGCTTTTTATTATATAGGACTAGAGGCCCGGTGCACAAAAATTTGTGCACTCGGGGAGACTACTACGACCTCTAATATAAAGATATGCCTCCATGCTCCGAGGGCCGGTTCCTGCCTCAAACCTTGCCCTACCGGGAAACAGCTCAGGGAGGGCGCAGTCCTTGGCAATGCGACCCAGGACTCAGTGAGGCCACGCTCTGGCTGCCTCAAACCTCGCCCTTACCGGAAACAGCTCAGGGAGGGCGCAGCTGTGGCTAAGAGGACCCAGGACTCAGTGAGTCCACGCTCCAAGGTTGAGTTCCTGCCTGAAACCTCACTACCCTCGCGGGAAACAGCTCGGGGAGTGTGCAGCCATTTCCAAGACAACCCCTGCAGGACTGACTTCCTTCCGGTTGGTCGAGCCTCGGTCATGATGTTACACCCAGGGTTTTTATATAAATAGATAAAAGCATAATATGCTAATTAGACCGGATAGCCAAATGACCTTCCAGACGTCATTCTGATGAAGCTGTGGTGGTGGGGGGCCAAGGCAGAGGCGGTTAGGGGTGATCAGGCAGGCAGGCAAGCAGTTAGGGGCAATCAGGCAGTTAGGCAAATGAGTGGTTAGGGGCAATCAGGCAGACAGGCAGAAGCGGTTAGGGGCGATCAGGCAGGCAGGCAAGTAGTTAGGGGCAATCAGGCAGGGAGGCGAGCAGTTAGGGGCAATTAGATAGGCAGGCAGAAGCATTAGGGGCAATCAGGCACGCAGGCAGAGGGGTTAGGGGTGATCAGGCAGGCAGGCAAATGACCGGTTAGGAGCCAGCAGTCCTGAATTGCAAGAGAGTGCAGGCCGGGCTGAGGGACACCCCATGCATGAATTTCATGCACCAGGCCTCTAGTGTATATATATAACAGCTCTCAAGTGTGTTCTTGAAACATAAATGGATCTTCTACAATTGAAATACTAAAAGGATCCAAAGCAATAAACCCATCCAGCTCTAAAGAGATAGAGATTTGCTGTGATCAAGCTGGGGTCATCAGCCCTTGGGAATTCAAATCTGCCTCCACCACTTATTAGTGGGATAAACTTGAGCAAATTATTTTTCTGCCTTATTTCTCAGTTTGCCCAATTTTAAAATGAGAATGACAATAATATTTTTCTCATGTAAAATATTAAAATGGTGAGTACTATGCCTAACACATAGAAGTCAAATAAAAGCTATTTTTATTAGCTTCATCAACCATGTTTTTTAAAATTCATTTCTAAAACTTTCAAAGAATGAAAAATAATCCAGCCTAAAGTTGCTTACTTTGGTTCTATCTAGCTATTTAATCTTTCCTAAAGCTAGTCTCTAAAACAGTAACTTTTGCATCATAAGAATATGGCTAGATATATGACAAAATTTTACCTGAAAGATCTAAAAAGTAACCAAACATATTACTACACTTCACTTTAAAAATAAAAATGTCTTAAACAAAATAAACCCAAATCTAAGCTACTTAATATATAACCTTTGGACCATTGGTTAAAAAAAAAAAAAAGAAAGAATCAGATCATTATTTGCATTTTGGCTAAATAAAATAAAAATTGGGTAGTCAATATACAGAAACATACACACATACATATATACACATTACATATCTATATCTATATCTACATATATAAAAAGAAGTAATATGCAAATGAGGTCAAGACTCCATCATGGTCACAACCAGCTCAGGAGGAGGGGCCGGGCTCCGCCCGAGCCTGAGAGATCAACACAGAGGGGCACCTGCTCTGAGTCTCTGCGGCTCAGCTGGGGGCAGGCCCCCAGTGGAGACACACACACACACACACACACACACACATACACATGGATCACCTGCTTCCAGCCTCCGTGGTGGCTGGGGGCAAAACACACACACACACACACACACACACACA